>NW_021836387.1:10000-22500 GCF_006345805.1 Octopus sinensis
GTATGAAAGAGAAGACCAGGAAGGAGTGTTACAGGAGAGTTCGAGTAGTCCTAAAATCCGACTTAAATGCACGTAACATGGTGTTAGCTATAAATACTTTAGCAGTCCGTTTGTTATATGCAGTTCAATCTGTTGAAATGGAAATGAACAAATAAGAAACATTGACAGAAAAATCTACAACCTACTGACTTGCAATATGATGCACCACCCAAAGGCAGACGCAGGTTATCTTTACCTACCCAGAGATCAAGGAGGTCGACGCTTGATCCAGTTGGAAACCTCCTACGAAACCACCGCAGCTGGACTGGCAAAATATGTTGAAACATCTAACGACTGGATGCTTTAGCTTGTTGAAAGCCATGAAAGACGTAAGAAGCTTCATTCTGTTAGGAAGAAAAGCAAAATATTTTCATGTGAGTAAATGCATAATACGCAGTTTGAAAAGCATGAGGGAAGTGCAGCAACTGCAGTTGCAAAGGTGAAATCAACAGCAAAGCAAAACGTGCTTGAACAATTGGCTGATAGGTGGGAACAAAACATCTGTAGGGCAAATATGTGGACCGTAGCAAACAAGCTGATGTAGATTTTTCCCCCCGTCTTCCCTTCCTTGGATCTTTCCTTTTTCTATGTTTCTGACGAAGAGCTCCGCTCGAAACGTTAAATCCTCATTCTTTCTTTCCTTTCCTGAGCGTCCAATAACACTATACTTGTTCCACGTCCCCGCATTGTTGTGTTTTCTCTTTGTGTTTTCATATTTGGATTTACTATATATATATACATATATATATATATATATATATATATATATATATATATATATATATATATATATATATATATATATATACATGTATATGTCCATATTCATATATATATAGCTGCATATGTACATGCACACATATTGAAATAGTTAGAGTCCCAAAATACGTAGTCGTTCATATAAGTTTAATATAATCGAGTTATATTGGCTAGTGTAGATAACATATCGCTTACATTTATGATTCCCAACATGATACATTTATCACACAGACAATGAAGCTATATCACACGTATGAAACTCAAGTATGAAATGCGTGCAAATGACACACAAAGCATTTCCCATCTTGAAATAGCAACACATCGGAATGTATACGTAATTTATAATATAAAAGCAGTATCGCTCGGCGTTGCTCGCGTTTGTTTCGACCCTTTAGAATTGGAATTTTTGAAAAGAAAAAAATGCTGCATTATGTAACTTGTTATTCTCTTTAAGTGAACATTTTTCTGGTTGAAATACACCGAAAAATAGCGACACAGCAGTCAAAAAATCGTAAAAAATAGGAATTTTCATAGAAAAAAAGCCCCTTTTTGATGTAAATAATTTTTGATCCTAACATGGTCCGATTTAAATTTTATCGTCTACGGAATGAAGAGCAACCTTCTTCTATCATACTCTCAATTTTTTTCTTTCTCTCTCTCTCCTTCTGTTTCCCACTCTCTCTCCCCTTCTCTTTCCCTGTCTCTCTCTTTCCTTCACAGCTTCACACACTTCTCGCAACGGTCCATCAGTTTTCCTAAGAAGTCCGACGGCTACGCCTCCAACCAGGCCCTTTCCGACACCCTTAAAACCAGTGATTAAATGATCGAAACATGCAGTAAGAAAATGTTTTTAATATTTCCGATTTTACAAACGTTACGATTCGAGTGAAGTTAAAAGAAGAGTAAGAGATGTGAATTTCATTGAGAAACTTAAACCACTTTTGAATGGACAATAATCTGAAAAATAAGAATACAATATTGATTTAAATTTAATCTTACTCAAAAACTAGAAATATTGATAGTACTGTTAACCTGAATTTGCACTTGGTTTTATTTAGAAATATTTTCGGGCAAGACTACGGTTTGTAACATTTGATGTTTCTCAACATCTGCTTGCAGATGAGTCAGCTAGCAGTGTTTCTCTTTGATTAAAATGTTTCGACGAATAAGCGCGGTCGATATCAACTATGTTACTGCATTCATCAAACCATTACAAGCTGAAAGAAAACTTCAGTCAATTCACTGCATCTGGTAGATGTGAAGCACGGCAGTTGTTTGTCAATGTTGCCTTGCCAAGCACTTCCCTGAAGATTGCGATATCTCAAATTGTTATAAAACATGAAACTATTTATAATATGTAATATTGTAAAAGTATTACAAAATTAGTGTGGAGGCGCGTGGCTTAGTGGTTAGGGTGTCAGCATCATGATCGTAAGATTGTGGTTTCGATTCCTGGACCGGGCGACGCGCTGTGTTCTTGAGCAAAAGACTTCATTTCACGTTGCTCCAGTCCATTCAGCTGGCAAATATGTGTAACGCTGCGATGGACTGGCGTCCCGTCCAGCTGGGAAAAGATACGCCATAGAAATCGGGAAACCGGGCCCATTAGCCTGGCTAGGCTTTCAAAAGGGCGCATTTATTTTGTGGAGGCGCGTAGCTTAGTGGTCAGGGTGTCAGCACTATGATCGTAAGAGTGTGGTTTCGATTTATCTTATTGTAAAATTAAGGCGGCGAGTTGACAGAAGCATTAGCACTCTGTGCTAGCGGTATTTCGTCTGAGTTCAAATTCCGCCGAGGTCGACTTTGCCTTTCACCCTTTCGGGGTCGATTAAATAAGTAGCAGCTACGCACTGGGGTCGATGTAATCGACGACTTAATCCCTTTGTCTGAACTTGTTTGTCCCCTTTATGTTTAGCCCCCTGTGGGCAATAAAGAAATAAATATTGTAAAATTTTATACAAAAATAAAATGTAAAACTAGACTGGAATTTGATTGCGTAACATATAAATTTCTCTGTGTGTGTGTATGTATGTCTCTATGTGTGTAAAACTATATATACATGTGTTTGTGTGTTTATATATGTATGTTCTTGTCTTTCTATTTTTCATGTAGATTAAATTTTGACCGGCCACCTACTTGGTAGCAAGATGATGGAAAGCAACTTGTATGAACCACCATCCTTTACGTCTTAAGATTTTATAGTCCTTGATATCGTGATTATTTGTAGCGTATGTATGCATATATGTGTTTATGTATGTATGTATATATGTATTTATGTGTTTATATATGTATGTATATATGTATGCATGCTTGCATTCAAGAATACATGTATACACTATGTATGTATTTATGTATGTATGTATGTATGTATGTATGTATGAATGTGAGAAATGGACCACAAGCAAGTATTAACACTCACAGGCAATGAAAAAACAAACATGGATACCAATATTCCCTCATCAGCTGAAGATCAAGGCATTTTCGGCTAATTAACAACATTTCTGTACGTATGTATTAGTATAAACACACACAGAAACACGCACATGCACACACACACACACAAATACACATGCACCAACCAGACACCTACCATATTCTAAGCGCCTTGTTTTCCTGGGCATGGATTCACTGAAGCTCCGGCGTCTGGCGACGGACTTGGTAAACACCCACAAGGTTATCAACCACCTCACCAAGAACAACACTGAACACCTTTTTGATCTCCATGTGTCTAACACACGTGGACATGCCTACAAAGTCAGAAAACAGCACAGCTCCCATGACTTTCGGAAACATTTTTTCACGCTCAGGGTTGCTGAAGCGTGGAATAAACTGCCTGCATCAGTTGTTGACTGCCATGACACTGCATCCTTTAAGGCCCTCATGCTTCCCGAAATCCGTCGAAACTACACCTGATTATATATACACTTTAGATGAGTTGTAGTGCACCTGAGCACTGTACACAATTATTATTATTATTATTATTATTATATATAAATATGTTTTTATATTTGGATTGATACACAAATTCGTAAATAGATAAACAGTTATACAGATAGATAGATAGATAGATAGATAGATAGATAGATAGATAGATAGATAGATAGATAGATAGATACATACATACATACATACATACATACATACATACATACATACATGCATACATAACACACATATTGAGAGGTAAGTATGAATCTATGTAGGTAGATAGGTGTACTTATTCATATACTTTCATTGACTATCAAACACAAATAAATAGAAACCGCTTTACATTCCGACCTAACACATCTTCGAAGAAAGACAACATTAGACTCGTGATGAACGTACACACGAGCTCTCAGCAAAAACTATAATATTCTATTACATTACAAACGCCACTAGCTCTGATTACACAAAAGCAACGCGTGAAATATGCATTAAAACTACACTTTATCGCCGCCATATCCCTCCACACCAAACTGACACGACAGAAAACTAGTTCGTTCCATTTACTAAAACCATAGTCTTCCGCACTGACTAAACTTGAGCAAACTAATTAGAATAGAACATAACACCTATAGTGAGAACTACAGAATATACTGTTCAACGGTTGGACATCCTGAAGATAAGGTTGCACGACTCGGAAGAATTGATAATGAAAGCTAGAGAAAAAGTGTTAGGTAATAATAGCTTAAAATACTCTTAACGTAAGGAACGTATTTTGTTTTTCTTTAATGCATTATCGAAGTTTCAATATTTTCTTTTTCCACGTTGCTATTACTTAGTTCTTTACGATACTTTATCTTTCTTTCAATCATGATATCTCCTGCGGCTGAATATCATAATATTAAAAGTACATAAATAATAATTAATGATTTATATGAATATCGTCAAATGACAAAAGATAGAAAACATTAGTAAACAATCCTGGCTGTCGATGCTGAGAATGTAGACATATACTGGTGGCCTCCCGCATTTGCGTAGCTCTTCACATCATATACACACGCAGAGAGTGCGTGTATGATAGATAGATAGATAGATAGATAGATAGATAGATAGATAGATAGATAGATAGATAGATAGATAGATAGATATGTTTCTTTATTAGCCACACAGGGCTGCACACAGATAGAACAAATTACAAGGTAGAGCTTTTCTTTTGGGGGTAAAAAAAAATTTTTTTAAAGGGGCGGTTCGATCAAAAGGGATCGTAAAAGGAAAGAAAGAGGACAAAAAGGGGGGGTTAAAAAAAAGGGGGAGAGGAAAAAAAATTGATCAATAGGGATCGTTATCACAGAAATGTCAATATGAAGTGTAAAGGGGAGGACAGGTGAGGTTTACCCGTGGAAAGAAAAGCCTACGGAAAAGACCACGGTAACCTCGGTCAATGAAGTCACATGTTATATTTCTTTCTTTTTTTTTGCAAACAAGCAACTCTCTATATTAATTTTTACGGTTCATAGAATCATAGTCAAGGTGGCTTCGTCATTCATACGTGCCATCCTTGCTACATTCACCCATCTTTTTTTAAAACATTCACTAGACAGATAGATAGATAGATAGATAGATAGATAGATAGATAGATCGGTAGATAGATAGATAGATAGATAGATAGATAGATAGATAGATAGATAGATAGATAGATAGATAGATAGATAGATAGATAGGTAGAGAGATAGACAGACAGATAGATAGATAAATAGATAGATATTCTTTTACTTGTTACAGTCATTTGACTGCGGTCATGCTGGAGCTCTGCCTTCAGTAGTCGAACAAATCGACCCCAGGAATTATTCTTTGTAAGCCTAGTGCTTATTCTTTTGGTTTCTTTTGCCGAACCGCTAGGTTACAAGGACGTAAATACACCAGTGTCAGTTGTCAAGCGCTGGAAGGAGGACAAACACAGACACACACACACACGCGCAAATATATACATATTCGCCATGATACATCGCTAGCCACTAAACCTTTATTCTATTTTCTCTCCCTGTTTATTTCTGTGTACCTTTCTGTTGAAGAGCGAAGGCTCGAAACGTAAAAGTCTTTCTCACATACCGAGCGTTAAACGTTAAACTAATACATCTGTTTGTTGTTTACACACCCGTCTTATATATATATATATATGTATATATATATATATATATATATATATATATATATATATATATAGTATCAGAGAGAGAGAGAGGGAGGGAGAGAGAGAGATGGATAGATACGACGGGCTTCTTTCAGTTTCCGTTCACCAAATCCACTCACAAGACTTTGGTCGGCCCGAGTTTATAGTAGAAGACACTTGCCCAACGTCCCTCGCAGTGGGATTGAACCCGGAATCATATGGTTGTGAAGAAAGCTGGTTATCACATAGCCATATCTGCACCTATATATATATACGTATATATATATGTATGTTTGTATCTATATATGTATATGTATGTATATATGAGTATAATTATGTATATATATATATATATATATATATAGATAGAGATATAGATCGATAGATACATACATATACATAATTATATGCATATATATATGCATGTATATACGTACATATACACACACACACACCCATATATATACATATATATATGTATGTATGTATGTAAGTATGTATGTATGTATGTATGCATGCATGCATGTATGTATACATGTATGTATACATGCATGTATACATACATGTATATATACATGTCAACAAAGGAGATCCACGATGCTAAATGTAGAAGACAATTAATAGCGCTCAAGTGATTTGAACTCACATTCCGAAATACTTACCGAATGCCAGATAACAAGAAAAGCCAGTCTGAACTACGATGCAAAACTTCCTTTAAACGAATAGTATTTACTAATTACGGACTTTGATCGCAAGGCCAGAACAAATACCTAGGTACATGTGAGGTGTTGTGAAAGAAAATCTACAAGCGGAAGCCAAGATCAAATGCGCGCCGCTCCTGTGTGTGTACGATCATGAAAGTCCAAATTGCAAGTCAAAAGAGGATGATCAGTCTAAAACCAAAATGAAGTATTAAATTTTATTGGAAAATATATTCCTCAAAATCTTTTGAAGGAGGTTCCTGGTTCCGATATTCGTACGAGAAATGAAGTAATCAAATATATTTGGAAAATATTTGAAGTGAACCATATAGAAAAATTAAGCTAATATCGATCACTGATTGATTGTATCTTCGCCACGTAGCTTAGAGGTGTAGCCAGAGGGTGTAGTCGAATAAATTTGTAACATCGTTCGAGTAAATAGGGATAAACAAATATATAATAAATAAATTAGATCAATGATGCAGAGAGGAGAGAGAGAGAGAGAGAGAGAAGAAGGAAGACGGAGAGGAGGAAGCTAAAAAAGTTGGAGAAAGAAAGGAGGAAAGAAAATCAGGAAGAAGGATATCAAGGTAAGTAGAGGGAGAGAAGAAAGACAAAAGAACGAAAGAAGAAAGACAAACGAAGAGCATAAGAAATAGTAGTAAGATGTAGTATTAGTAGTATTAGTACTACTAGTAGTAGTAGTAGATGGCGACAACTATGCTGATGATGATGATGATGATGACGACGACGACGACTATGATGATTATGACGATGATGATGATGATTATGATTATGATGATGATGATGATGACGACGACGACAACGATTAGAAAGAAACTAAAAGAGACAAAAGAAATCGGTGAGAGAGAAAGAGAAGAAAAGATGACAAAAAATGTAATAAAACGTCGCCGATTCAGGAGAAAAATATTAGGGGAAAACAAAAGCAAAAAAAAAATACGCGAGAAAAGAACAAAAATTTAAACATGTCCGCCATTAAGAATATCAACGCGCAGAGATAATAGGGAAAAAAGCATAAACGAAATATTCGAAGTAAAAATATTTGACGAAAAAAGCATTAAAAGCGACATTAAAAATACGTGAAAATATAATGAAATCTTTACTATGCACACACGCACTTAAGCACTTTAAAAGGAATCTGGAAAAAATTCTTCAAGGGATACCGGATAAGCCATCTATCTATACCTTGATACATCTCACTCAACAAGAAATCTCTACTCGAATGGGCCGATTAATTTAGACATGGTCTGGACCAATCTTTGGTCGAAGCATATCTAAGCTAAGTTTTATGTATGTATGTATGTATGTATGTATGTATGTAGTATGTATGTATGTATGTATGTATGCATATATGTATGCATGCATGTTTGTATGTATGTACGTATGTATGTATGTATGTATCTAACTATCTATCTATCTATCTATATCTATGATAGATCGTTAGCCACTACACACATTTTTTTCTCTCCTTGTTTTCTGTGTCCCTTTCTCTAGAAGAACGTAGGCTCGAAACGTAAAAGACTTTTTTCTATTCCTGAGCGTTATACTAATACATCTATTTGTTTTGTACACCACCTGTCTTCGACTTTTGTTGTTTTTTTTTTCGTAAACTCTCCCTATAGATATAGATATAAATATATATATTTCGTTTTGGGATTTGGTTTGCAAAATTCTTTATATGAGTTCGTGTGTTGAAGCATATTCTGTTGTGTCTAGGGTGAGTAATTTTTTTGTGCCTTATAATTTAACACACTCACCGGTAAGATTTCCACTTATTTCTTATCAATAAATGACTCTTCTCAGACACAACAGAGTGTATATATATATATAAGCACACTATACGTATCAATGAAAATAATACATATTACACGAAAAATACAAATAAGTCAAATTCCGAGTTTACCACAGGAAACGTATTCAATCAAAGCTTGAGGTGGGAGACATGCACAAATAACGGGGAAGAAATCAACTAAAATATACATATTTAATAGAACGTGGTAGCTTGCTAACCAACCAAATGGTTCCGGGGTCAGTCCCACTGCGTGGAATCTTGGGCAGGTGTCTTCTGCTATAGCCCCGGGCCGACCAATGCCTTGTGAGTGGATTTGGTAGGCGGAAACTGAAAGAAGCCCGTCGTATATATGTATATATATATGTGTGTGTGTGTTTGCGTGTCTGTGTTTTTCCCCTAGCATTGCTTGACAACCGATGCTGGTGTGTTTACGTCCCCGTCACTTAGCGGTTCTGCAAAAGAGACCGATAGAATAAGTACTGGGCTTACAAAGAATAAGTCCCGGGGTCGATTTGCTCGACTAAAGGCGGTGCTCCAGCATGGCCGCAGTCAAATGACTGAAACAAGTAAAAGAGTAAAAGAGTAAAAGAGTAATATTATTAGAGGAAAATAAAAAGACCATTGAACTTTTTTGTTCAATGGCAAGAACTGTAAAAGGGGAGTAACTGACGGTAAACGTGAAGTAATATTTAGGAAGTGCGCACTTTTTAACAAAAGGGGGAGAGAAAAACAAGTCAGAACCGGAAATTATGTCGTTAAAATATGCTGCATTAGAATTCCGATACGAACAAAATAAGAAAGTATAAGATACAGTGTATTTAACATATGTCTCTTCGCAACCACATGGGTTTGGATTGCATTTTGTGCATGTGAAATACATACATTTGAAAATGACCACATAAAAATTCTTAATTTAAATATCATATTCGCAAAAGTTTGTATGCAAAGACAAATACCATGTTTCAGAATAAAATTTATGTGTGTGTCTAAAATATTCAGGTTTTATACTCTCAGAATTGGACAGTTAAATGTCATAAAGCTTTATATACTTTTTATATAATTTTCATATATTTCGAAGTTTGTAAAAGTTAACAGTCCGATGTCTGGAACACATAACTCGAATGTTTTGAGATATAATTAAATTTGAATAAGAAGCTATGCAATTATAAAATATTTCCTTCTGCACATGACACTTGAAACTGTACTGTGCACGAATTCTTCGTTGATATTTCAAAATGGAGTTTTATAACGATTTCAGATTTTGCTAGAAGTCTAGCAAGAGAAGTGGATAAATCAAGTGCATCGATCCCAAAGCTTAACTGGTATTTATTTTATCGACTCTGAAAGAATGAAAGGGATATTTGTCCTGGGCGAAAGTTTGAACTCAGAGCGTAAAGAGTAGGAAGAAATAGCGCAAAATATTGGGTTGTCAGGAAAGTTTGTGCCGATTTTTAAAGGAAAGAAAGAAGTCAATAAATACTTGCCATTACATTTTTAATCAACCATATATGAACCATTTTGTTGCACTGTGCGTCTCCATCTTTCCTTTAACTTGAAAATACCCTCTTCCCAGAATTGAGGTGGTTTCATGACAAAGAATTCATCAAGGTATCTTTTTATGTCATCCAAGGAATTGAAATTTTTACCATTAAGACTATTCTGCAGAGACCTGAATAAGTGGAATCCGAAGGAGCAATATCTGATGAATATAGATTCTGGTGTATCTCATCCCAGCCGAGCTGCAGCAATTTTTGTCTGGTTCCCAAATCATCAAGTGCCGAAAATGAACTTTCTTATCTTCCATTTTAAAGGGTTACAGAATTAACACAGGTTATAGGAACATAAACCTTCTTCCACGAAATGATAGCTTAAACTGTGCTCTAAATGGAGGTGTAGTGAAATCCTATTTTATGGATTCAACCATGTTCTAAAATAAGTCGAAATATAAGCTACTATAAATCGGCACGAACTTTCCGGACAACCCAATATTTTCTCGGTCACTTAAAGATTCTGCCAGGTCGTTGCCGTTCTGAATTGTAATAATCCTTCCTAACATAGGTACAAGGTACAAGTGGATTACATAGGCCACATTGCCAAATTGGTATTTTTTTTATCGACTCCCAAACTACGAAAAGCAAATTTGGCCTCAGCGTAACTTCCATTCATAACGCACTGACGGACGGAGTCTCGCCGAACATTTTGCCCGCTGTACTAACGATTTTGCCTGCTCACTGTCATACGAAATTTTAATAACGGTTTCAAATTTTGGCACAAGACCCCCAATTTTGATGAGAGCGTAAGTCGATTACATCGACACCAGTACTCAACTGGTTCTTTGTTTCTTCTACCCCCAAAACACGACCGAGAAAGTCAGTCTCGGAAGGATTTGAATTCACATCATAAAGACGAACGAAACGCCGCTAAACATTTGTCCCGCGCGCTGATGTTTCTGCTAGATAACCGCTTTTACGAAAATTCAATAACGACATAATTCCAGTATATCTCTACCTACACACGCACACGTACACACAGATACACGCCACACCCATATATACATATATATCTATATAATATATATATAATTATATATATATATATATATAATATATATATATATATATATATATATATATATTATATATATATATATATATATATATTATATATATATATATATTAATATATGTAATATATGGCTTAGTGGTAAGAGTTGCACTCACGATTGCGAGATCGTGGGTTCGATTCCTTGACCGGGCGTTGCATTGTGTACTTGAGCAAAGCACTTGATTTCACGTTGCTCTGCGATAATTTCGTAATGTAGCATGTGGCACACAGTGTGTCCTTGCTGGTAATGTCGATTTGATGGAGGGAGTGAGCTTATGTGCACACAAACATTTAATCACCATAAACAAATCATCTGTGTGGTTGTTCGGCAAGAAATTTTCTGAACACCCTCATACGTCGTGTAACGACGGAATAGTCCGTGATATATAATTAATGCTTCCGAGGTTCTACTAAGAAACATATGTAGCCTGCATTTTTTCTACACCATTCCCTAATTTTGCGTTTCTTTCCGCATAGGCAGCAACCCCTGCTGCTAACCGTAAGCTATAAAACAACCTTTTGAGCCTATATTTTCGTTTCAGGAGGAATACTTTCAGTTCTACAAGACGACTTTCACATCTATTTGGATCTGTAACCAAGGAACAAGTATGTCTTGGCTATATGAAAGAGAATATTTCTTTTAATAAGGGTTGGACGGCAAGATCTAAAATCTAAGTATTGATATGTGTTCCTATCCTTCAAGTAGAAAGTTGATGTAACAGTCTGTTTTTCCTTAATTAAAACGTTCCAAAAATGAAGTTCCCTTCCATTCATTTCCCTAGTGAATTGCATCGATTCAGGAAAGCAATTTATGATTTCAAGGAATCTTGTAAGGCATTCCTTAACTCTGATCTAAAATATAAAGCAGTCATTCAGGAATCAAATCCAGTCTTATATAAAAAGAGGATTGAAAATGGTAATCAAAAGCAACCTCAGATTGGGCATAGATATTTTCCTCTAAGAAACCTGTCACTAGTGCTGCAAGCGTGGATGCAACAATTGAGCCTGTGGCCGTCCATTTTATTTATTACCATAAAAAGTAGTTATTTTCTTGCACAGATCATAAAATTTTCTTCTGAGCCCTTATGGGAATATCTCCTGAATTATGCGTAGGTAATTATCTATGAGGTATTCCACTGTTTCAAATATTAATCGACATATAAATGACCATTATGAAGGGCAAAAGGGAATTTTTATACGAATTCTTAATTCGAAACTGTGACAAAACTTACGCTTATATATATATATATACATGTAATCCATACGTTAATATATATATATATATTAATATATATATTATATATAATATATATATATATTATATATATATCGGAAGGTTTGGAGATTATGTACAGGTATTATATATTAGAAAATTGAGGTAATCAGATCAGATGGTTCATATTTGTAGTATTTATTTATATATTACATTTTTTACATATATCTCATATCATTCGGATTAGCGCTTGCTCCCATTCTAGTGGGTTATGTA
>NW_021836388.1:0-17500 GCF_006345805.1 Octopus sinensis
TTCTGCCTCCCACGATTTCAGTAAACTCTACTGCTTCTTTCAAACTCTAGTCACAAGTATGCTAATGAAGTATTTATTCATATTTGGTCCTCTGTGTTCTTGATTTTTACGTATGTCACTGTTGCGCGTATGTTGAAACAACGACAAATCGAATTGGCTGATGAAACTTGGAGCTGTTCCTTCTATTATATGTATGTATGTATATCACGTGATCACGTGACCGACCAGTCCATCAGATGTAGTTACACATCGCTGGTCACAATGCGCTTCGCATTGTTTTAGCCTTCGAATGACGCCACCCCGCTGGCTAAGCGAGCAGGCCAACAGAAGAAAGAGTGGGAGAAAGAGTGGTGAAAGAGTACAGCAGGGATCATCACCCCCTGCCGGAGCATCGTGGAGCTTTTAGGTGTTTTCGCTCAATAAGCACTCACAATGATGTATGTATATGTATATGCGTGTATGTGTGAAAATGTGTATGTATATATATATATATATACATACATAGGTGCAGGCATGGCTGTGTGCATAGGCGCATATATATAAAAAACTTACCAAAATGATTATCAAAGGACAGTACCTATACTAACGAAGTAAACTCGAGTAAATGTATCCAAAACATTACCGTGGGGTGCTTAAGAAAGTTTACTCTCAGAAATATTCCCGAGAATCCCACCTATTGGCCATAATGGGGCAAGTCTAAGTCCAACGGTTTCTACAACTGGTCAGATACAATTTGAACCGAGGTCACAAGTAAAAACCGCTACAATGGAAATGTCAATAAAAATAAAGAAGAAACGATAAAGGGTCCGGCGGGGTTGGATACAATGATATGAGTGGTGCCGGGCCGCTTATGAGGCAACTGCCAAAAAGGCAAGTAGCCGCGGGTGATAGTTAAGGGGGAAGGGCAACTAGTGCAGGTAATTCGGTGATTCCTTCAGCCTATTAGGGAATGGATTTGGACTTAGCCTCATGTAGTGAATTGTGGTAACAATAAGATACATACAGGTACCCAAGGAAAAGAGCATCTTATTGGTACACCACAATGCACAAATAAAACGCTACTTACAATTAGGCGGTTAATATTTAAGACCAAGTCACACGTTAAATTTCTCGCAAATGATTCTGTGAAAAATATCGGATAAATCTCCCTCATATCAAAAACTAAAGGGTAAAGACCCCCTTCGGTCATGAATGACCATGGGATTGCACCTAGAAAGTTACCCTCCTAGACACAAGTCCGGGCAAGGTTGTTTTTATGGAAGACCAGCAGTCGCCCATGCATACCAGCCTCCCCTCTCCACGCCACCAGTGTTATCCAAGGGAAAGACAAAGGTCGATACAGCTTGGCACCAGTGACGTCGCAACTCATTTCTACAGCTGAGTGAACTGGAGCAACGTGAAATAAAGTGCCTTGCTCAAGAACACAACACGCAGCCCGGTCCGGGATTCGAGCTCACAACCTCACGATCGTAAGCTCGACACTCTAACCACTGAGCCATACGCCTTCACTATCAAACACTACAGCCTTTAAAAACAGGTAGAAAATTGTTAACGCTTTCAAATTTCGACACCATGCCAGCATATTTAGGGGTTGAATGAGTCGATGACTCAAGAACTTATACTTAACTGGCACTTATTTTATCGACCCCCGAAAGGATTAAAAGTAAAGTCAACATCGGCGGAATCTCAACTCAAAATGTTAAGCCGAATGAAATGTTCGGAAGCAAGTTGTCCGGTTTGCTAACGTTTCTACCAGCTCGACGCCCGCCTTAACAACGATGAAAATAATTACAGTAACTACATTTCTTGCAGAGCGTCTCTGTTATGAGCAACAGTAACAACAACAACTGTAAAAGCAAGAGTGGCTGTGTGGTAAGTAGCTTGCTTACCAGCCACATGGTTCCAGGTTCATTTCCACTGCGTGGCACCTTGGGCCACTGTCTTCTTCTATAACCTCGGGCCGACCAAAGCCCTGTGAGTGGATTTCGTAGACGGAAACTGAAAGAAGCCCGTCGTATATATGTATATATATATATGTATGTGCGTGTATGTGTTTGTGTGTCTGTGTTTGTCCCCCCAACATCGCTTGACAACCGATGTTGGTGTGCTTACGTCCCCGTAACCTAGCGGTTCGGCAAAAGAAGCCGATATAATAAGTACTAGGTTTACAAACAAGTCCCAGAGTCGATTTGCTCCAGTAAAGGCCGTGCTCCCACATGGCCGCAGTCAAATGACTGAAACAAGGAAAGAGAGAGAGAGAGAGAGAGAGAGAGCAGAGAGAGCAGAAATTGTACAACAACAACGAGGGTGACAATGACCAACGTAACAACAACAGTAACAATAACAACAACAGCAGACATGGCTGCGTGGTAAGAAGTTTGCTTCACAACCACATGGTTCCGGGTTCAGTCCCATTGCATGACACCTTGGGCAAGTGTCTTCTTCTGCTGCTTCGGGCCGACCAAAGCCTTGTGAGTAGATATGGTAGGTGGAAACCGAAGGAAGCCCATCGCGTATATAGATATATATACGATGGGCTATACGTGTGTGTGTATGTCTGTGTGTCTATATTTGTTACGCATCACGACGTTGGTGCGTTTACATCCCCGTAACATAGGATAAGCACTAGGGCTCAAACAATAAGAAAAAGCACTGTGGTCGATTTATTTGAGCAAAAGTTCTTCAAGGCGTTGCCCCAGCATGGCCGCAATCTAATGACTGAAAGGCGTAAAAGACAAAAGTTTAATCGGTAAAAGATTGCAGCATTAACAGCAATAAGGAAAATAACTGGAGCAACAACATGTACAAGAACGATGAGAGAGAGCAGAGCAAAAAAAAGAGGGTCACAAAAAAACCCACAAAAACAACATCAACAAACGGTAACAGTAAGCAGTGCTATAACAACAACAACAACAGCAGCAACAACAAAACCAATAACAACAACAGTGGCACTAACGAATGCAGTAATAAAAATAACAATAACGGTGATAAAAAGAGAAGAGTAGCACTCAATTCGGTGCAGTAAGAGCGAATTTTTAGAATCACGGCTGTAATAGGAATATCAAAGCTGAATGGAAAATAATAGGGATGCGACGTTGGTGTGGAAGAAGATAAAGAAAACAAGTGTGTAGCCATTGATGTAGCCTAACAACGACAACAACAACAACAGCAATAATAATAATAAAATAATAATAATAATAATAATGATGATGATGATAATAATAATAATAATAATAATAATTATAATAAAAATAATAATAATAATAATAATAATAATAAAAATAATAATAATAAAAATAATAATAATAATAATAATAGTTATAATAATATAACAATACAAAAAATATAATAATATATAATAATAATAAAATAATAATAATAATAATAATAATAAATAATAAAAAATAATATAAAAAATACTAATAATAATAATAATAATAATAGTTATAATAATAATAACAAAAATAATAATAATAATAATAATAATAATAATAATAATAATAATAATAATAATAATAATAATAATTACAACAATGAAAATGATAACAACGGCAGTAGCAATTGGATCGAAATAGCAGCAACACCATAGCTCCTCCAGCAACAGCACCGGCCTGAAAACTACCGTGGCCACCACCACCGTCGTCGCCACCACCACCGCCACCGCCGTCGCCACCACCACCACCACCACCACCACCACCACCAGCATCACTAGCATTTCCAGTATCGACAGCATTACCAACAGTAACGATAGCAACAACAAAACTAACAAGTTTCTAATTTCTCCAAAGTAGTACAATAAAGTCAACGAGTAAGAACGACATCGCCATCACTAGCAACAACAACAATAACAAGAAGAAGAAGAAGAAGAAGAAGAAACAACGGTAACCGCAGCAACAGCAAGACCACCACCACCACCAAAACAACAACATCAACATCAACAGGAACACCGACACCGCCCTCTTTAAAAACAACAATAACAACAACGTCAATAACAAGAAGGTTTCAAGATGTCTAAATATAACAATAACATTAACAAGAACCAGAAGATCCCATCCACTGCCACCCCCCCCCCCAAAAAAAAAACCCACCACCGATAGCAACAGCAACAACAAAAGCAACAACAGCAACAACAACAACAACAGCAGCAGCAACAACAACAGCAGCAGCAACAACAACAATTTTATCGTCAACAGACTGTATAACATGCCGGGCCCATTGAGACTTGCGTCCGGATGAAAGAATTCTTAGAATTCAAAGAAAGGAAGTTGATTCTTTAGAAATTAGCTATTCATTAAATTCTACAATTTTAGACTTCATTAGAGCATATATCGTGGAAATCAAACCGCTTATTATTATAATTATTATTATCATTAACGTCATCACCATCATTATCATCATCGTCATCATCGTCCCTATGCTTTGCAACGCACAACGCTATTATTTTTATTAATACAATATTTCTTAGCATTCTACATCATCATTATTATTATTATTATTATTATTTTTATTATTATTATTATTATTATTATTATTATTGTTATTGATACGCTGTCTTCTTTTATATTTAGTTAGCATCCCTACCCGTCGTAATAATTACCACCACCGCCACCATCCCAGCTCCATCCTCACCACCGCCACCACCACTATCATCATCACCATCATCATCATGATCAACGTTGCCGACAACACCGCCACTACCAGCATCTCCTCTTCACAGTTTTTGTAATTAACAATCGATGTTCTTCATATATATATATGTGTGTGTGTGCGTGTGGTGCGTATATGTATGTATGTATGTGTGTGTATATATATGTGCGTGCGTGTGTGTTTGTGTGTGTGTGTGTTTGTAGATGTGTATATATGCATGTATATATATATATATGCATATACAATCGCATGGAATGGGAAACCGTAGAACAGAATACAATTATATAACCAGCGATGCTTGCAGCAGAAATAGCGGTCATTTTAATTGCACAGATTTTCCTTCTAAAACATATAAACATAGGAAAATTGAATGACAAAGAGAAAGAAAGAGAGGGAGAGAGAGGGAGAAAGAGAAAGAGAGAGTGCGACAGACAGACAGATACACCAGGTTGTATCTACTTTGCATCTATTTTATTGTGAGACATTACATAACAGTGTACGGGTGTGCTTTCTGCATCAGCCAAGCTATCGTTTCTCTCAGAGACATATTGAATGTGATGACAAATTGTAGTGTGGTGTATTTCTTGAATGTAAATTGGCCCAGTATTACACGAACGCATCTCGCCTATAAACTGTGACGAATCTCGTATATCACACATCATTTCTATGTATGTATGTATGTATGTATGTATGTATGTATGTATGTATGTATGTATGTATGTATGTATGTATGTATGTACGTCTGATACATGTATGTATGTGTGTATGTATACATATATATGTATATGTTTGTGTGTATATATATATAAGTATATATAGGTAAATATGTGTATATATATATATATATAATATATATATATATATTATATATATATATATATATATATATATATATATATACGTATATACAGGTATATATGTGTATATATATATATGTGTGTGTGTATATATATAAATATATAAATACATACATATATACATACATACGTACATACTACATATATATATATACATATATATATATATATATATTATATATATATATATGTGTGTATGTATGTATGTATGTATATATATATATATATATATATATATATTATATATATATATATATATATATATATATATATATATATATATATATATATATATATGTGCACCATCGGTGTTAACACGTATCCGAATAGATCTGTAGGTATTGATTGTGCCCCTTCATCTTGATTGGTGCCAGGAATGGTGTGGCTCGCTGTTCAAGCCACACACACCACACACACACACACACACACATAATATTCTTTGTTGCATAAAACTCCAAATGGCCTATAAAATGCAATAGGGGTAGATGTATATGTTATATAATAAAGCCGTTTCCATGATTTATGATCGAGAATTCCCGGATCAAAGAAGGGCTCTATCCTGAATAAGCAATGAAATATCTTGACGAGTTTCAGATTCCGTAATTTAGCCTTGAATATGCGCATTCATCATCAAAAATATTGTCACCCGTTCATATCCAAAGATTTAAAATGTAGTCCATGGATCGCGCATCATTTTGTTGTGTGCAGTTAATACTTAATCAGAACATCTCTCTATCTTTTAGATGAAGATCCACGCCGAAGGCTCTTTCCCTACGTGCCCGTTCATATCTTCACATTACTACTACACAAGCACCACCACAGCCACAACCACAGCTACTACTACTATTATCATCACCACCACCACCACAATTACCACTACTACTACTACTACTGCAACTACTACCATTACCACCAGCACCACAAATACTACTACTACTACTACCACCACCACCACCACAACTACAACACCAACTACCACTACCATTACCACCACCACAAATACTACTACTACTATCACCACCACCACCAACATCACAACTACAACACCATCTACTACTACTTCTACTACCACCACCACCATCATCACCACCACCACAACTACAACAACACCATCTACTACAACAAGAACTTCTACTACTACCATCACCATCACCTCCACAACTGCTACTACAACAACTACTACTACAACTACTACCATTACCACCACCACCACCACAACAATTACTACTACTACTACTGCAACTACTACCATTACCACCACCACCACAAATACTACAACTACTATCACCACCACCACCACAACTACAACACCAACTACTACTACTTCTACTACAACCACCACCACCACCATCACAACCACACACAACTACTACAACAACAACTTCTACTACTACCATCACCACCACCATCACCTCCACAACTGCTACTACAAAAACTACTACTACAACAACTATTGTTTGGTCAGCCCCACCCACATCAACTTTTTAAGGCTTCACTTGAAAAGGAAAGTAAGGGTCGTAGAGGGAAACGCTGCCTTGAAGTAACTTTATAAAAAAAGGTGGATGGGAGTGGCAACGACGGTCCAAATCAACGAATGAGGTGGTTTCTCCGAGTGTGAAAGTTTGATGAGCAAAGATTGGAAGTTGGGAGAGTCCACTTGCTCGAAAAGACTAAGGGGGAATATGATAACTTATAAGTCTCAAAAGTCTCCCTATTCGCTTGAAATTTCTGTTCGTTTGTTTCTGTTATTTTACTCTTTAATCTCTCTCTATATAAACGGCAGTTTGTCTGTCTGCGTGTCTGTGTGTCTGTTAGGTTGTACCCTCACCCTGACCACGGCTTTCAACCGATTCTGATGAAACTTGACACACTCGTAGCCCAATGTCATAATTCAAAACTAACGCAGCGAAAATTTTGAAAAGTTCCCCCAGTTCTGACAAAAATCGATAAATTCGACATGGGGTCGAGAATCAGAAACACAAACCACAGACTGTCTAGGGGACGCAACTCGACCTTTTTAACTCTCAAACAAAAATTTACTATCATTTTTTTTCCATTTTTTGCTATTTTTTGGCTATAACTCTCTAAAAATGCTTTATAGTTATTTCCCTTACAAACCCGAGCAACGCCGGGCGATACTGCTAGTTCCTTATACGTGCCATCCGTCCACTACAGAAATTATGCTCGTATCGTATCACAACACTACGACAGAACGATTTCACCTCAACTGGCCCTGCTCTTTTCAACATCGTACCAGCCCACATAAAAGAGGAAAGTGGTTTCACGGTATTCAAACGGTCCCTAAATGATTACCACCAATAAATACAAGACAAGCCACCCACACCCGGATATGTCTCAGAAAACAATAATTCTTTGCTCGAATGGACTATGGTGCCCAAGATCTGACTATGTAGCTCTTCCAGGTGGCGCCAACTTCGACCGGAACTTATCGGTAAGTAATTTCTAAGTACTGTATTTACCAGTGTATAAGCCGCACCCGTGTATAAACCGCACCCCTGATTTTCGGTGCATTTACCAGTACTTTAAGGTATGGTAATGAAATTCCAGTCGACTTGATTTGTATTCCTTTGTAGTATTGGTGTTGGCGATGAAACTTACCTTTCCCGGTCCAAGAGGATTCTTAATAAATGCACTTATCTCCCCTTATATGAAATAATTTTTCCTATTTCATTTTAATTTACTTGTTACCTTGTAAATACATTTCCTCAATCGAGTTCAAGAATAAATCATATCGCTCCCCCCTCTCTCTCTCTCGTTTTCCTACGCAGCGAGATAAGTCACACATCCGGGTCACCAAACATTAGTTGTTTACGCCGTAGACCTGAGGATTAGAGAACGCGTAGGTAATTCGCAGTAAATCAGAGGGTGATCAGCTATCAATCATAGAGCATTTGTCGGACAAAAGGTAAGTTTTTACAAAAATTCTCGCTACTTTTCTACCGGCACACGTTCCTCTTCTACAGGGTTGCAACACTAACGAAGCGAAGGCTGCAATTGAGACGACACCGGCGCAAGTTGGTTTGGAATATTGCGCAATGTTTAGAGCGTACGACGGAAAAAAATGGACGATGACACTGGAATAAGATGTACAAACAGTTTCTTTTACTAGTTTTAACGGCAAGAATTGTAAGGGGCGCTAGTACCACGTGAATCTTGGATTATTACATGAAATAACGCTCGGGTTTTAGACCGACTTTTCCTTCTACCCGTGTATAAGCCGCACCCCACTTTTCCTGGGTTTCCCGTCGGAAAAAAGTGCAGTTATTACACCGGCAAATACGGTAATTTACATCCTTTCTACTATAGGCACAAGGCCTGGAATTTGTGGGGAGGGATATAGTTGATTACATCGACACCAGTACTTGACTGATACTTAATTTAGCGACACCGAAACGATGAAAGGCATAGTCGACCTCGGCAGAATTTGAACTCAGAACAGTGCGACACACTGACATTCAAATTTATTATATTAGATTTGTTTAATTTTGGGGAAACTTTATTTCAATTAAAGTATATTTTATGTGTGTGTGTGTGTATGTATGTGTGTGTTTATTAAAGAAAGCAAAAAACAAAACAAAAATGATAGATCCAGTATGTTGGCGAAAGGAATTTCTGTCAAAGAGACACGAAAAAATAAATAAATAGTTACCCGGGTAACAAAAATCTCACAAGTAAAGCGGTTGTAACTCCTTGTTTATAAATCCGTCATATATATATGTACACACACACACACACACACACACAGAGGCACACATATATATATATGTGTGTGTACATATATATATGACGGATTTCTTCCCGCTTCCTGCTACCAAATCCATGCACAAAGATTTGATCGGCTCGAGTCTTCAGTAGAAGACACTAGCCCAGGGTGCCAGGCAGTGGGACTGAACTCGGAACCATATTGGGAAGTAAACTACTTACCACCCAGCCATGTCTGCGACTGTATGCATATATTTATATAATTACATATATATATATATACATATATATCTATATATATATATATACATATATATATATATATATAATATATATGTGTGTGTGTGTGTGTGTGTGTGTGTGTGCGTGTGTGTGCGTGTGTGTGTATAGACTACCAGTATGGTAATATAATATTGGCGGTTCTTTAAAAAAATGCTGGCGATATTGAATATTAACGTACCAAATAGATTAAGAAATGCCTTTATTGTTGCACATTTTCCTTCCTTGAATACTTTCCTTATTGTATAAAGTTAATCCTTTTGTTCTTTTTTTTTTTATACTGCACTTTAGTGACCGAATTATAGCGATGAATATACTTGAAATTAAATTGTAAATAAATTTTATGCGGTGTATCAAATCGATAGATATTAGAACAGTTTTACATTATAAAATGAAGTAAATATATTTTCAATTTAGGAGCAAAAAAAAATCGATGACAACGAAACATTTAAAGAACAAAATGTTTACGTAAAGCAATAGGAATGTTTTTAAAAGCTCCATCACTAACGTACTCTGTGTGTGAACTTATTCCAATATCCGTTCCTTCTATGCTCTCGAGCTTATTGGGCAACAAGATGGCGCCACTGGTTACTACTGCCTGACGTTTGCGCTGCATCCGGCGATGTGATATTGGCCTCTCTCATCTCGGTTAGGAATACTATGCGCCATGTTGTTTTCTGTCTTCTACCTTTTCTTGTCCTATGGTGGCCATTTCAAAGCTGTGTTAAAATGGTATTGTTCTTGTAGCCGGACTATGTTCTCTGTTGGTTTTATATTCGTACCTTACGTGTGAAAATAGTAATAGGCGCAAGCGTGGCTGTGTAGCAAGAGGTGCTTTCAATCCTCAGTGTTCCAGGTTCAGTCTCACCGTGTGAAATCTTGGGCAAATATCTTTTATTATAACCACGGGCCAATCAAAGCCTTCTGAGTGGATTTGATTGATGGAAACTGAAAGAAGCCCGTCATATAAATATATACGTGTGTGTGTGTGTCGTTTTGCCTGTTTTTCTCTCACCACCAGCATTTGACAACAGGTGTTGGTGTGTTTACACCACTGTAAACTTGCGGTTCGGCAAAAGGAATCGATTGAATAAGTACCAGGCTATCAAAAAAAAAAAAAATTCCTGGTGTCGATTCGTTCAACAAAGAATTCTTCAAGGCGGTGCCCCAGCATCGCTGCAGTCTAATAACTGAAACAATTAAAAGATAACAGACGCCCTCCAAACATTCATATCTTTATATTTTTTATACTTTCTATACTTTCATACCTTCCGTACATCATCCATTTATTCTTTGGTGTCAGTTTAAGTCCTTGCTGTGCTCTCGAGTAACAAGGGCAGAAATCTGACATTGGTTTCTTCTTCCTGCGGTTTGCCCTGCATCCGGTCATGTGATATTGATTTCTGCCATGTCGGTTATGAATGTTCTGTGTCATTCTTTTTTTCAGGTTTCCTCTCTTCCTTTTCCTCGCCGGTGGTGTCTATTTGAAAGACTAAAACTCGATGGTCACATAATCTGGCCAGGAGAACAGCTTGCGAATGTATGTAGCATTGCCGCTCAAATCCTTTAAAGTATTAAATAGCTCTTCTGTTAATCTGTTCATCCATTTTTCTTTCTCATGAAAGCCAACAAAAAAAAGGAAAATGTTGTTTATGTGCAAAACACTCATCGGAATGTAGTTGGCAATATAGTGGCCTAATATATACGTGAAAAATGTAAAATTGACATGGAGTATGGAGTATCCAACGTTGCGAAGAGAGGGCCTTTTTCAAGGTGAAAAATTACAGGAATGAAATAAATGAAAGACAGCAGAATTTTGTATCCATTTGTTTCAGGAACGTGGCACAACGCAAGCCTCATACGTAGACAAGATATATGAAGAGAAACTTGGTGAGGGATATAGAAAGAAAGAGAAAGCAGCTATGTATGTACGGAGTAAGGTTGGAACATGTACACACACATATATAATATATATATCTTATATAATATATATATATATAGAGAGAGAGAGAGAGAGAGAGAGAGAGAGAGAGAGGGCGGTGAGCTGGCAGAATCGTTATCACGCCGGGCGAAATGCTTTGTGGTATTTCGTCCGTCTTTACTTTCTAAGTTCAAATTCCGACGCGGTCGACTTTGCCTTTCATCTTTTCGGGGTCGATTAAATAGGTTCCAGTTACACACTGGAGTCGATGTAATCGACTTAATCCCTTCGTCTATCCTTGCTTGTCCCCTCTATATTTAGCCCCCATATGGGCAATAAATAAAAAATAAATAAATATCTATATATATATATATATATATATATATATATATATATATATATATATATATGTGTGTGTGTGTGTGTGTGTGTGTGTGTAGAGAGAGAGAGAGAGAGAGAGGGAGGGAGAGAGAGAAATAGATAGATATACATATATATACAAATACACACACACGTATATGCCTTTGTCATACTGTATCAAAATAATAAGAGCCGCTCGATATTCTCAGATGCCGTCCCTTGCTTCTTCAAGACTAGAAAACATCAATATTAATGGATCAAGATGCTCCAACTACTTGAATGGCATCTTATTTTTTCGTTCCTGAAAAGATCTCGGCGAGATTTGAACTTAGGAACTTAAGCGGACAGAAGAAAATACCCCAAGGCGTTTGTCGGGTATTCTAACGATTCTCTGCCGATCTAACGTCGAATGGAAACGCTAACGATAGTAAAGAAATAGATGTTGTTAGATATAATCAACCTTGACCTAGCAGACCCTTGAAAAAGTTTGCTCCAAATGTTGCTATCCTGTTTCGTTTTCTCTTTTTCTTTTTGTGTCAGTCTTATACAATATACCTGAGAGTACATTGTCCGATATGTCCTATTTTGAGAAATCAAGGAATGATTTTAAGGTGTTTTGGATGTTATCTACGCCAGCTCGATGTCGACATTATGGTTCTTTTGACAAATTAAGTAGCAGTTACGCACTGGGGTCGATGTAATCGACTTAATCCCTTTCTGTCCTTGTTTGACCCCTCTATGTTTAGTCCCTTGTGAGCAATAACGAAATAAGAAACGTTAGCACACCGGGCGAAATGCTTAACGGTATTTCGCCTGTCTTTATGTTCTGAGTTCAAATTCCGCCGAGATTGACTTTGCCTTTCATCCTTTCGGGGTCGATAAATTAAGTACCGGTTGCGTACTGAGATCGATCGTATCGACAGCCCCCCACTCACCACCACCACCAAGAAGAATCTCGAAAAGAATAATGTGTGAATGGAGCAATTACCATGTATTTAATATATATATGTGTGTGTGTGTGTGTGTGTGTATGTGTGTGTGTGTGTGCCTTTGTGTCTATTTGTCCCCACCACCACCACCACTGTTTGACACCATTGCTTGGTGTGCTTACGCCGCTGTGACTTAGCAGTTAAGCAAAAGAAACCGATAGGATAAGTACTGGGCTTAAAAATGAATGTCCTGGGGTTAATTTGTTTAACTAAAATCCTTCAAGGTGGTGCTCCAGTATGGCCACGGTCAAATGACTGAAACAATAAAAGAATAAATACGAAAACATGCACTTCGTTTTAATATATATGCATGTGAGTATGTGTATATATATCTATTATACATATGTAAATATCTGTATCTGTAGCTACCTACCTACATAAATACATTCACACACACACACATACATACATACATACATACACACACACATACATACATACATACATACATACACACACACATACATACATACATACATACATACATACATACATACATACACACACACATACATACATACATACATACATACATATATACATACATACATACATACCATAAATACTTACATCCACACACATACATACCTACATACATACATACAACATACATACACACACACACATACTACATACATACATACATACATACATACACACACACACACATACATACATACATACATACATACATACATACACACACACACATACATACATACATACATACATACACACACACATATACATACATACATACATACATACATACATACATACATACATACATACATACACACACACACACACACATACATACATACATACATACATACATACATACATACATACATACATACATACATACATACTTACATATATGCATAAACAAATGCACACACGTGTGTGTATAAATCAACAGGTTTTTTTTTTATTCTCTCTGTTTATTTTCTCCTACTCCTTTCTGCTGAAGAGCGTAGGCTCGAAACGTAAAAGACTTTCACACTTTCCTGAGCGTTAAACTAATACATCTGCTTGTCGTTCATACACCTATCTTCGTCTTTTGTTTTTCTGTCTGTAAATTTCATCTAGCATATATATATATATATATATATATATATATATATATATATATTATATATATATATATATATATATATTATATATAGAGAGAGAGAGAGAGAGAGAGAGAGAGAGAGAGAGAGAGAGAGAGAGAGATAGATAGATAAAGTCTGGTGGGTAGATATCAATTATATATAATAATTAAGAAATTTTCAACCGAAATTTTCATTTTCCATTATTGATGTATGATTAAAAGTAGAAGATACGTATCAAATATTTGTGGTTTTATTTGCACTACTTACATAAAAGAGAATATCATACATTCGCACTGGCTGATCCTCTATCTACTTAACCTTTTTTGTTCCGTAAATACGAAAATATGAACTTTGTTTTAATATACATTCATTCATATTTATATAACACAATGCAGAAAGAGAGACAGGTGGGGAGAAGGAGAGAGAGAAAGAGAGGTAGGAGATAGAAAAAGACAGAAAGGAGGGATACTAAGAGGAAAAACAGATAAATACGCAAGGTGCGGCAAAGACCCTCTCATTCTTTTATAAAAATTTAAACAGCAAACGCGCATGCGCACCAGTCCAGATATTGATGGCATTTAAAACAAAAACGATACAACTTTTAAATGAGGGGAAGAGCGTGGCTTAGTGGTTAGAGTGTTGGACTCATGATCGTAAGATTGTGGTTTCGATTCCTGAACCGGGCGAGACGCTGTGTTCTTGAGCAAAACACTTCATTTCACCTTGCTCCAGTCCCTCAGCTGGCAAAAATGAGTCATCCTGCGACGTACCAGCGTCCTAGCCAGGAAGTCGGAGGTGGGATGTGTACGCCACAGAATCCAGGAAACCGGCCCTCTGAGTCTATATGACACGGGTAGGAGTTTATACTTTATCACTATCATTACGATCACCCTCATCCTCATCACCTCAACCATTACCATAAACCAGCAGTATCACTGGCTTAGTGGTTAGGATGTTGTACTCATGATCGTTAGATTATGGTTTCGATTCCTGGACCAGGCGACGCATTGTGTTCGGGATTCTTGAGCAAAACTCTTCATTTCACACTGCCCCAGTTCACTCTGCTGGCCAAAATGAGTAATCCCGCGACGGAGTGAGGGACCGACGTCTACTCCAGGTGGAGGACATATACGCCACGGAAACCAGAAAGCTGACCTTAAGAGTCTATCTAACTTGGGAATGACGTTTATCTCTTATTAGCTACATGAGGATACCATTACTATATGCCTATCTTCATTAACACCACACCGGGGACTTTGTAAAACATGTGAGGGTTTTTCCTGACGCACACTGTTCAAAGTTATGTAGGAGAATAGTTGAGAGATGGAAGGGTTAAATGGAGTAGAATATGGGAGAGTGTTGTTTAGTGTAGTAGGGAGCAGTAGCATGTTATTGCTGTTGTTGTTGGACAGTTAGAGGTCACCCCCTAAGATAGTCGGCCAACAGACTTATCTTCACAGTTATACTGTGTTTCTGGTAGGTAAGGACCATGCTATGCAAATCAACATGCAGAGACGAATTATGGGATACATTGAACAAATTCCATTCTCTCCAACGTTAGCACTATACGTTGGCAAAGTGGACTTGGTCAGAGCGCCATTGTTAATGTTCCTCTGAATTTCTTGTTGGTGACGTCAATTCCATCACAGTTTTAGGGGCTAAATGGAGCTATTGATAATGTTACCGTTGGCTGTGTGGTAAGAGATTTGCTTCCCGACCATGCTGTTCCAGTTTCAGTCCCACTGCGTGGCATCTTGGGTATCTGTCTTCTACTACAGCCCTGGAACAACCAATGCCTTGCGAGTGGATTTGGAAGTCAGAAATTGAAAGAGGGTCGTCGTAGATGTATATGTGTGTGTGTGTGTGTGTGTGTGTGTGTGTGTGTATTCTCTTCCACCATCACTTGACAACCAGTCTTGGTGTGTTACGCCTCTGTAAATTAGGGGTTCGGCGAAAAGGACCCAATGCAATAAGTACCAGTCTGTAAAAGCAGTAAGTACTGGGGTTCGATACGTTCGACTGAAATTCATCAATGCTCCGGTGTTCCAGCATGGCCGCAGTTTAATGACTGAAACAAATAAAAGAATAAAAGAATTATTAATGCTTCCTTCTCTTAACCAAATATGGTAGCTGTGATTGATTGTTGCTTGTTTGCACTCTGACTTGTTTTATTTACTACAATTATATGGGAAGAGGTGTAATTAATAAAGCTATAAACACACTCGAGTTGTTTGTTTATATTTCACGTGTTTTCGTTTTTCCGAAGCAGTGGCTGTTTGCTCATGTCTTCAAGAATAATTTTACACAACACCATTCACTGCGCATGCTTAATACTATGGTGATGAAACGACAGGAAAATCAATTCAAAGCTAAAAAATTAAAAATGCAAACATTTAAAAGTAATAACTTATTTTCATTTATAAAGTGGCGAGCTTGCAGAAACGTTAACACACCGGGCGAAATGCCTAGTGGTAATTCATCTGCCGTCACGTTCTGAGTTCAAAATCCGCCGAGGTCGACTTTGCCTTTCATCCTTTCGGGGTCGATAAATTAAGTACCAATTACGCACTGGGGTCGGTCCCTTCTGTGTTTAGCCCCTTGTGGGTAGTAAAGAAATAGGTATTTCGCCCGTCGCTATGTTCTGAGTTCAAATTCCGCCGAGGTCGACTTTGCCTTTCATCCTTTCGGGGTCGATAATTTAAGTACCAATTACGCACTGGGGTCGATGTAATCGACTTGTTTGTCCCCTCTGTGTTTAGCCCCTTGTGGGTACTAAAGAAACAGATAAGGTGGCGAGGTGGTAGGATTGTTAGCACGATGAATAAAAATGATTAATGGCATTTCGTCTGTCTTTACGTCCTAAGTTCAAATTACGCCGAGGCTGGGTTTTTTTTCCTTTCGGCTTTTGGGAGACGATAAAATAAGTACCAGTTAAGCACTTGTGTCGATGTAATTAACTTAGTTTTTTCTCTGAAATTGTTGGCCTAGTACCAAACTGTGTTTAACAAAGGAAAGTGAAATATATACAAACAACAATCGGCGTGTCTTTTATAGTCTTAATGTATCATGATACTTCTCAAATTTAACAATTTATAATGAACAATACCTGTGCTCCCATATAAAGGGAAAAGAGAAAATTCCCGTGTCGAATCTCATGAGGCCGGTTTCCGTGGAGCATATAAATCCCCCTCCTCCCTTGATGGTGGCGGGGGATGGTCCGTCGCAGGATTACACTCTTCTATCAGCTGAGTGGACTGGAGAAATGTAAATTGAAGTGTTTTGCTCAAGAAAACACAGTGCGTTGCCCAGTCCAGGATTCGAAACCACAATCTAACAATCAGGAGTCCAACAACTCTAATCACATTATGGTTGGGATGATATTGGTTTCAAATTTTGGCACAAGGCCTGCAAATTCGAGGAGGGGTAAGTCGATTACATCGACCCCAGTACTCAAATAGTAATTATTTTATCGACCCCGAAAGAATTTGAACTCAGAACATAAAGACGGACGAAATGCTTAGCAGCATTTTGTCCGGTGTGTTAACGATTCTGCCAGTTTGTCAATTTAATGGCTGAGATGTTATTGTTAACAAAGCGTGAGAATGAGGTTTATATGAGATAATCAGG
>NW_021836388.1:22500-24885 GCF_006345805.1 Octopus sinensis
ACCCAAGATGGTAAGGGGAGGGATAGTGTGTTGGTAGATATGTATGAAGAGAGGTACGAAGTTAGGCAAATGCATAGGTGGATAGGGATGTAGTTAGGGTTGCATTTCCGAGCTCAGAGCTGAGAAAAGTAATAAGGAGGATACAGGAAGCATTCGACTGAAACGAGAAGATCCAAAATGGCTCGAAAACCATAACATGTCGACTGGGAAATAGCGTCGCTAGATGAGACTGGCTGGTACTTAAGCAGCGTTGCTGCTTGACAGGTGGGCCAAGGGAGCGTTCTCGTTTATTGCTCTCCCTCTTCCTGGTTCGAAAGCTTGTACCGCCAGACAGCTAGTCGGCTCTGGCTGCTGGAACTGAAACTAATACGATGCTGTTGGGAGGTAGGTTTAAAGAGGGCGCGGACCTAAACTTCATGTCCTCCCCTCCATCGGTCAGTGGAAGCTTAGATAATGTCGCGTGACAGTTAGCTGGTGCTGGTTGTTGGATCCTACCGGCGAGTATTTAAAGGGAAATTTGGCAGGGTGGTCATTCACTCGCGGACATTCGTTGATGCTGCATCGAAGAAACCAAAGAACAAAGAGGCCAAAGAAAAATGGAGAAAGAACAAACACACCCAACACCAGAGCTGAAGACACCTCCGAAAGGAAGGGGGCGCAACGTTGAAAACGGTAGAGGAATAGGGGCCGGAATCGGATGTGGTTCTTCCTGATGATCTCTTTAGCCACTGGATTCTATAAAGGAGCTGTTGAGGTAGCGAACCACGAAACGTGGCTGGAATTCCTGGGAGGAGGTAAGTAGGTAGGTAAGTATTTAAGTGAGAAAGGTAGACATCTCTTTTATTGGTTTCAGTGGTTAGACGGCGGCCACACATAATATACGCACGTGATATATTTTTGGTCGAATGAGTCCACACCAGGATATATTTTTAAAACCTGACACTTATTCTATCGGCTTGTTAAACCGCTAAGTTTCGGAGACGTAAACAAGCCAACATTGGTTATCAAGATGTGTCTGTGTATCAGTTCTTTTCCTCCACCATCGACGCTATTTCCCAGAACTGACACACAGACACAGATGTAGATAAATATAGATATATACAAATATGACGGGCTACTCTCAGTTTCTGACTAGCAAATCCACTCACAAGCACACGGTGGGCCCGAGCTGTAGTGGAAGACACTTGCCCGAGGTATCACGCTGTAGGACTGTACGCAGAACCGTGTGCTTGGGAAGCAAACTTCTTACCACACAGCCAATCCGGCGCCTAGGACTTTTTTCTTTTAGGTAGGTTGCTGGTATTTATAATTAATTAGATAAAAGTTTCGTAGATAAGTAGGCAAACAGACAGAAGTAGACAGAGAGATGGGTACGTATGGTAAGTAGTAGACAGACGAAGGCGACGAGCTAGCAGAAACGTTAGCACGCCGGACGAAATGCTTAGCCGTATTTCGTCTGCCGTTACGTTGTGAGTTCAAATTCCGCCGAGGTCGACTTTGCCTTTCATCCTTTCGGGGTCGATAAATTAAGTACCAGTTACGCACTGGGGGTCGATGTAATCGACTTAATACCTATGTCTGTCCTTGTTTGTCCCCTCTGTGTTTAGCCTCTTGTGGGTAATAAAGAAATAGGTAGTAGACAGACAAATAGGTTGATTGGTAGGAAAATAGACAGGTAGGTAAGCCGGAACGCAACTAGTTTGACAAGTAAGCAGGTAAAGGAAGTTGACAGTTGTGTGGCGAGATAGGTAGATACTTTGATGAAGTTGGCAGATAGGTAACTGGGTAGGTACATCGCTAAGTTGGTAAGGTAGAATGGCAGATACATGGTTAGGTGCGTAGAAGGTGAGGTAAATAAGTAGTTGTGGTACACTGGTACTTAGACGAGGAGGTAGATATGAGGGTAGGTAGATAGGCAGTTGGTAGGTAGGTAGGTAGGTACGTAGGTAGGTATGTATGTAGGCAGGTAGGTATATATTTATATATGTATGTATGTGTGTATGTATGTATATAGGTAGGTAGGTATATATGTATGTATCTATGTATGTATTTATGTGTGCATGTATGTATGTATGTAGATAGGTAAGTAAGTAGATAGGTAGGTAGGCAGGCATGTAATGGGGGTAAGTAATTAGATGGGTGAAGTAGTTAAGTAGATAAGTAGGAAGAAGTAGGTAGATAACTGTTAAGATATTTGTCTGGTCGTCTATAATTTCTTTTTTATATTCTCTACTCTCTTACTACACCATCAGCACCACCCATCACTACCACCACCATCACCACCCAACGACCCACTAAATAATGGACAAGAGGTATGTATGTGTGTGAGAGAGAGTTAAGAGGAAAGAGAGATTGTTTTATGAAATATTTTATAAAATAAAAAAC
>NW_021836389.1:0-24308 GCF_006345805.1 Octopus sinensis
AAATCAAATATAACGTGAACTTAAAGGAAAATGGAAGCTTTAGCATTCGTAGGCACAAACATGGCTGTGTTGTTAAGAAACTCGCCTGGCAACCTTCTGGTCTCTAGGTCGGTCCCTGATCACGCAGCTAAGTCTTCTGTCGAGTAACGTCAGTTTAGAAATCTTTCGGGGGAACCTCGTTGCTGTTGGTTGTATGGGAGGTCGTATGATTTCATCTCCACATGTTCACACGCTACTTAACGTACCTGCTGGGGCCCTAACACCTGTTACTAACGAGGGTCAGTGTACGCCCGAGAACAATAGTGAGTAAGAGGTGGTTTCACATCCTTCAAAACCCGGCGCTCTTGTACAAGCTGACCCACAGACGCACGACTAATATATATATATAATATTATATATATATATATATATATATATAGATATATATATATAATATATATGTGTGTGTGTGTGTGTGTGTGTGGTGTGTGGTGTGTGTGTGAGTGTGCGTCTCTGCATGCGTGGGTTTGCATGAACTCACTGTTTAGGAAGTGGTCATACTCGGTCACGTGTTGGCTTCCACCATATGATGATGATGATGATAATGATAATAATAATAATAATAATAATGATAATAATAATAATAATAATAATAATAATAATAATAATAATAATAATAATAATAATAATGATGATAATAATGATAATAATAATGACGATGATGCTAATAATAATATGCCCTGATGCAGTACTAGGCAGTGACTCTCATGGCTTTTGATCTTAACTGATTGGAAGTGTTACCATGTACATTGTTTTGTCTTGGTATAAAAGATGGGCTACAGCAAATATTCTGCTCAATACCACAGATTTGCTGTCTATTGTTTGACGTTAACCAGTTGATCATGTCATTTGGTGGCTGACGATATGTGCATCTCTGATCATGAGCAGAAGTAGTGGGGGAGCATCATAGCCATGTGTTGAGAGGGATTCTTTGGGGGTTTAAATAATTCACCTCTGGAAACATGGGTGGTTCGTTCAACATCCTTAAACAACTCTTATTCAGGGACCTTTTGAGCAGGATGGGTTACTCGACAAGAAGAAAATTCTAACTGGGCCCCACCTGCAAGGTCATGTGCTATTCATCTTGTTATGAGATCACCATGTTGCGTACATATGGTTGTGATGCATGTGCCTAGTGTACCCTTATCAGACAGGTAGTCATGATGGGTATGCTGGGTTTCGTATATTTTACCCCAGTGTCACTTTGATGGCATGCACTGCTCTCTCACTCAATAATAATAATAATAATAATAATAATAATAATAATAATAATAATAATAATAATAATAATAAATGAATGAAGCGGAAGATGGATTTGGCAGTAGTCTTTATTAGTACGGCGATCGTTTTGACCCTTCCTATGACTGTTCTTCATGGGTGGGATGATGTTCATGCAATTGTGTTGCATCGACAAATGCTGTCTGGGTCACATCAGGTACATACATACATAAAGCGGTCTCCCGCTAAAAATAATGAGTTCCCGCTGCCATTTTGATTTTTGTCATGCATAAATTAAGAAATGGAGTCAAACGCAGTTGTTATTCAAATAATTTATACTTCCAACATATTTTTCGAAAATAGCATTGAGCTTCTTCCGGAGGGAGTTAAAATGGTGTAAAACAATGCAATCGCCTCGTCAAGGAAATAAAAGGAACAAAACATATCAATAAGCCATTTAACCGAATGGCTTATTGTTGTGTTTTGTTCTTTTTTTCCCCTGATTGCATTGTTTTACATCATTTTAATTCCCCCCGGAATAATTTTAATGCTTTTTTCGAAACATATGTTGGAAGAATAAATGATTTGAATAACACCTGCATTAACTTCATTTCTTAATTTAATCATGTTATTTAAAAACATTTCACTAAACTCTGGAATTTCTACCTTTATAAGTAGGCTGCAATATCTTTGGCACTTACTTTTGCTAACCTGGTAACTATCTATTTATTTTTTCGTGTTATACATACACATTGAAAAATATACATACATTTATATATATATATATATATATACATATATACTTGGCAAAATTAATTAATCAATTAATAATTTTACCAAGTAGTTCGGTATGTTAAAAAATAACATTATCGGTAAATTTATACAAAAATTCAATAATTATAAGCATAATTATAATTAGGGCTCAGCAAAATTTGCTTCACCACATACCGAAATTTAAAAATAGGAGTTAAAATAATATTCTACTACCATAAGATAGTAGTAGAATAGTATTTTAGCTGCTATTTCTAAATTTCGGTATGTGGTGAAGCAAATTTTGCTGAACCCTAATTATAATTATGCTCATAATTATAGAATTTTACATACATACATACATACATACATACATACATACATACACACACACACACACACACACACACACACACACACATATATATATATATATAAATATATATCTTACATTTGCTTTCCCCAACCACTTGGTTCTAGGTTCAGTTCCACTGCGTGGCAACTTGGATAAATGTCTTCTTATATATATATATATCTGTCTCGCTATCTATCTATCTATCTATCTATCTATCTATCTATCTATCTATCTATCTATCTATCTATCTATCTATCTATCTATCTATCTATCTATCTGTGTGCGTATGTGTATGTATGTGTTGGTGTTTATTGCCCAACACCGCTTGTTACCCGGTGACGATGTGTTTACGTCACTGTAACCTAGTGGTTTGGCAAAAGAGACCGATATATAAGTCTTAGGTTAAAAAAGTATTGGGTCGGTTAAGGCGGTGCCTCAGCATGATCGCAGTTTTATAACTAAAACAAGTTAAAGATGAATCTATGTATTCACGACAAGCTTCCACACATTTCCGTCTACCAAATTCACTCGCAAGTCATTGGTCGATCCGTGGCTATAGCGGAAGACACTACCTGGCGACGTAAGTGGGACGGAACCGGAAACCATGCGGTTGCAAAAACGACTTGTTAATCACAGAGCCATGCCTGTTTGTTTAGACAAAATCTAGTAATGATTAAACCGTATTTACACAACAAAAAATTAGAAAGAATGGAAAAGAAAGGAAAATACAGAACAAGAGGAAAAAAAATCTAAAAACGGAAGCTATGCAAGCATAAAAGTAAAGGAAGGACAAACAAAAATCTATACAAACTTAATATAAATGCCGGTGTATATTAAATGCAGTATTTGAGGCCTTTCGACAGGGTATTATGCAGTAAAACAGCCACTGGGTTTAAAGCACGAAGGATGAATTAATTTACGCTTTTAAAAATAATGTTGAAATGAAAACAAGCTTAAACAAAATTGTATCGTTGGACTCTTAATATCAGACACTGATCTCATTAATATTACTATTAGAATTTTAATTTTTAACGAAAAAATTAAATGTGCATGAAATCTATAGAAATATGGAAATTTTAAAGTTTTTTTCGTGAATTTGAATATTCTTTAAGCAAATGCAGTCAGAAATAACAAATAATATTTTTCTATTTATTTTTTTTCTAAAGAAAACGGCATTAATATTAAAATTTTCCATATTTGGTATTATATTTATATTCTAAATATTTATTACCCTAATATGCGTCGTAATCCCGTAAGCTCAGCGTGGGCAGCAATAATATATGTACACATATAAGTGCAAGCGTGGGTGTGTAGTAAGATGTTTGCTTCCCAGTCACATTGCTTGGGGTTCGGTCTCACAGCGTGGCACCTTGGGCAAGTGGCTTCTACTATAGCTTCAGATTTGGTAGGTGGAAAGTGAATGAAGCTCTTGTGTGTGTGTATATATATATATATATATATATAGGAGACCCCCTTCGGTCATGAATGACCATGGGGTTACACCTAGAAAGTTACACTCAGAGGCACAAGTCCGGGCAAGGTTGTTTGTGGAAAGCCAGCAGTAGCCCATGCATACCAATTTCTTTATTACCCACAAGGGGCTAAACACAGAGGGGACAAACAAGGACAGTCATAGGTATTAAGTCGATTATATCGACCCCAGTGGTACTTAATTTATCGACCCCGAAAGGATGAAAGGCAAAGTCTACCTCGGCGGAATTTGAACTCACAACGTAACGGCAGACGAAATACCGCTAAGCATTTCGCCCGGCGTGCTAACGTTTCTGCCAGCTCGTAGCCCATGCATACCAGCCTCCCCACTGATGTTATCCATGCCGATACAGCATCGAACCAGTGATATCGCAACTCATTTCTATAGCTGAGTTGACTGGAGCAACGTGAAATAAAGTGTCTTGCTCAAGAATACATCACGCAGCTCGGTCCAGGAATCGGACTAACAACCTTACGATCGTAAGCTCGACGCTCTAACCACTGAGCCATGCGCCTTAACGTATATATACATATACATATATGCATATATATATATATGTATGTATATATATACATATATGTAAATATATGTATATTAAATATATATACGTATATATATATATGCATATATATATATATATATTATATATATATATATATATATAATATATATTATATATAATATATATATATATATATACATTATATATATATATATATATATATATATAATATATATAAATAATTATATATATATAAAAAAGAAATAATCGAATATATTCAATGAGAATACAGTATACTGAATTTCGAATAAGTGCTCTTGGTTATATATATATGTATATATATATATATATAATTATATTATATATATATATATATATAATATAATATATATATATATATATATATCAATTAAGGATAAAATCTTAAAAGCAATCTTAACAAGAAATTATCAGGTAGTTAGCGTGAAAAACCTCATAAGAGAAAAAAATCCGAAAATAATTTTTTCACTTGAAATATTTATTTATATTGTTAGAGAGCATTATTACCCATAAATGCGACATGCTAAGAGGGACATAAGTCATTACTACCAAAATTTAACGAATCATACCGAATGCAGCTCTCGAAGCAAGACATTTAAAAAACTGATTTAGTTCTATATCACCTGTGATTTCGCAATTAACGTATTAAATACGTCTTTTGTTCCATGTGCTTCGCTGAGGGAAGCAGGTGGCTGTTTGGCTGCGCTAGGTATGTGGTTATGTTAATTATTATGTTTTCAGAATCTGTTCAACTGATTACCAAATACGTATTTAATACGTTAATTGCGAAATCACAGGTGATTAGAACTAAATTCGGTTTTTTAAATGTCTTGCTTCGAGAGCTGCATTCGGTATGATTTGTTAAATGTTGGTAGTAATGACTTATGTCCCTCTTAGCGTGTGGCATTTATGTGTAATAATGCCCTCTATGCAATATATATATATATATATATATATATATATAAATATATAGTTGAAATTTCTTGAAAAACAAAAGACGAAGACAGGTGTACGTACAACAAACAAGTGTATTAATTTGGAAAAATGAAAGCCTTTTATGTTTCAAGTCTATGCTCTTCAACAGAAAGAAATAAGAGGAAACTAAACAGAGAGAGAATGAAAAAAAACTTGTAGACTTCGGCGGTCGAACACACACACACACACACACACACACATATATATATATCTAACACTCTGTCGTATACGACGGCGAAGGTTCCAGTTGATCCGATCAATGAAACAGCTTGATCCTGAAATTAACGTGCAAGGGGCTGAGCACCCCACAGAGACATGTTACCCTTAAAGTTGTTCTAAAGGAAATTCAGCTTGACACAGAATGTGACAAGACTGACCCTTTGAAATACAGGTACTACACATTTTTGCCTGCTGATTGGAATGGAGTAACGTGAAATAAAGTCTCTTGCTCAAGGACACAATGCGTCGCCGGGAATTGAACTCACGACCCAACGATCGTGAGCCAAATACAATAACCACTAAGCCACGCGCCTTCACAATATACATATAAATATATACGCACACACACACACTAATATATATGCGAGACGGTATCAAAAGTTCGAGGACTAGTTCCGTAGCGCGCCAACAGATGGCAGCATTCTGTTGTGACAGCACTCACAGTAAGAGTTAGCAGTGACCGTCATGTGGCATTATATCGAGTGACATCGCTGTGTTTACTTCGCAAGTTGCGAAATTTGTGATTTTGTGATCACGTGTATGCTGTGGTCTGTGATTTTTGTCATGGACCGGAAGTTGAAACAAAGAACCAACGTGAAATCTTGCGTTAAACCTGAGAAATCTGCTACAGAGACGTTGAAAGTGCTTTGGCAAGCTTACGGTAATCAATGTTTCGAGTGGCATGGAAGAACGTCCCTGGAAGACGATGAGCGATCTGGAAGTCATACCACGAACGTCACTCCCGAAAATGCGGTATTGTGCATGGAAAGTTCGTCTCCTAGGGCCACACCGTCAATAGAGCGTTCTCCTGCGATGTTTTGAAGCGTCATAGGGAGGACATTCAGCGGCGAAAGTGACCGGATTTGTGGAGCACAAAGTATTGGATTCTTCACGACGTCAGTGGACCCTGTCACTGAGCTCTCCTCGCCAAAAATAACACGGTATCGCTTTCTCATCCGTCCTATTCAGAAGATTTAACACTTGCGCACTTCCATTTCTTCCTCAAGATGAAAATGCAGCTCAAACGTTGCCATTTTAACACCGATGTCGAGATCTAGAGCGAATCGCAGAAGGTCCTCAACTTGCTTACGGGAAACGACTTCCAGGCCGGATTCCAAACGTGGCAGGAACGATGGGACCAGTATATTGCTGTGCAAGGCAACTATTTCGAAGGAGACGATGTTAAAACTTAAGTAAATAAGTTATTTTTTTTACTATTACACATGACAAGTGCAGGAAGGTTTTGATGTACAGTGAGTAGTCTAGTGGTTAGGGCGTTGCATTCAGGATAACGAGATCGCTGTTTCAGTTGCTGGACCATTTGGTGCATTGTGATCTTGAGCAAAACATTTCAACGGTGTTCACTTCGGCGCCCGATGCGTGGTACTGGTACATTGGGCACCTGTTCGGGCAACGTCCATTGATGGAAGGAGTGAGCTGATGTACAACAACACAAACATTTGATAATGGTTCAGGGTTCAGTCCTTCTGCGTGGATCCTTGGGCAAGCGTCTTCTACAATAGCCTCGGGTCGACCAGAGCCATGTGAGCGGATTTGATAGACGAAAACTGAAAGAATCCTGCCATATCTAAATCTATCTATCTATCTATCTATCTATCTATCTATCTATCTATCTATCTATCTATCTATATGTTTTTGTCTGTGTTTGTCCCCCCACCATCGCTTGACAACCGATGTTGGTGTCTTTACGTCCCCGTTAATTAGAGGTTTGGCAAAAGACTTTCGATAGAATAAGTCCTGGGATCGATTTGTTCAACTAAAGGCGGTGCTCCAGTATGACCGCAGTCAAATGGCTGAAAGAAATAAAAGTATATATGTACAGACACACGCAGACGCATACATACACAAATATATATCGTAACTGCCCTGTATAAGACGCACTTCCGCATAAGACGCACCCCTATTTTCCAGGATATTTTTGTATAAAGAGAAAAATAGTAAAAAATAAGAAAGAAAATCGATCGATATCAGTAACGTTTCATCACACATTTACAGTGGTTTTAGGGGAAGAAAGCCTGATTTCCTACATGTAAAGACAATATATATATACTAGAAGCATGCACGAAATCGAATATATGGTACCATTATTCTAACCTTGAAAGGAAAATAAATTAAATTTACTGTAGCTGAAAGCAAATATTGTACATTGATATCAACGAATACTTTTACATGCACACAAAGCAAATAGATCGGTAAAAATTGGTACAAAGGCAGCAACAAAGTACAATGGCACAACAAAAGCAAATAAATTCCTACAGATTCAATACATGCACAAGAAGCAAATATTTCATTAGTATTTGTTGTACAACCGGCAACATGAGAAAAATAGCTTCAGATGATCTTGTTTCGCCCCAAGTCTTTATCGTTTTATCAATTGATAGTGGACTAAAATACGATGCAGCTACCCTATTACAGTGTTCTTTGGTGTAGGTTACAACGTTCAGTGAGTATTCTATGTTATAGCAATTGCCTTTCGCTAGTTTTAAGTCATTGGATTTAATACTGCAGGCAATTTACCGTAAATCAAAAACGCTGTTCACTGTTCGCTGTTTTCTTTTCACAATTGACAGTTACTGGAGTGTGTGTGAAAGGAAGTAAATTCAAAATTTTAATTTGGTAGACTGTGAGGGGGTGCTGAAAAGTTCCTGGCTATGGGTAAAAATTTAAAGAATACAAGAGGATCTGTTAATTATAGTCTACTGGCCAAATCTGATCTCGACTAACCAACTACACACCAAGGCTAACGTGAAACGCAATAAGAAAAACTATTGAAGCAAGGAGATGAAAATGGGTGGGTCGAGTTTGTCGTTATAAACCGACCTCGATTATCAAGATCGCTTTGCAATGGGCGCCACTAGGTAAAAGAAGACGTGGCCGACTAAAGGAAACGTAGTGGAGATCAATAACAAAAGATCTTAAAAGCAGAGTGTTAACAATGGAACAAACTGTCAAGGACCCATTCAGTGTTAGAAGGTGGAATGATCTTGCTGTCGCCTCAAGTGTCACAAAGGCACAATGAGAACCAAATGAATGAATGAGTGAATGAATTCCCCTCGCAAATTCATACACTTATTGCAGTGGTCCTTCAGTTTATAAGCCCTATAAAAAAAAACAAAGTTCCTTAAAGCCAGGAACTTTTCAGTACCCCCTTGTATGTGAAACATGGTTTCCTTAGGCCTGTCTTTCATTCCGATGAAGATGACCAGATTAGCAGTTTTATTCGTTGTTGGTCTTGGGGTTGTTTATTAGACCAACATCTCCCAAATATATAAAGCCGCACTTACTTGCACGAGATTTCTGAGGTGAGGTAGGATTGCACAGTAACTACCCCACCTTCTCTTCCTGCTCTTCTGGTATCCAGTGGTAAGTCAGACTCAAGATAATTGAGAAGTACCAGATACTACAGCTCCCAGAACGAGGCATAACTATCTTACAGCTCTACTCCTGAGTCTTTCTTAGAATTGAATCCTTCAGTTATGCCTAAGTAAGCATAACATGCTGGGCAGCAAACGGATTTGTCTTTGCCGGGAGCTTTTTAAAGCATGGTTTGCTATAAAAGCAGAAGAAAGATATCCATGCGCTCACATGTCTGTGTGTGCGTGTGCGCGCAAGCACACACACACACACACACACACACACACACACACCACACACACACACACTCACACACACAAACACACACACATACACACACAGACACATTTCTGATTAAAACCGCTGCGAGGGTGTGAGCTTTATATTTTGCTCAAAAGAATTACTGGCAGGATATGCAACACATTTTTGTCTGCGATGTTTCGTATTACCACGATCAATCACCGGGTTGTAGCACAATCCATGCTACTTACTCGTCAGCCATTTACAATTTGGCTGATAGGCATTTCAAGCTGTACGCATTCTTCTTAAACATTCTAGGAGCAGTGTTTATTTATCAGGATGAAGCAGACAAATGTCTTTACTAAGTGCAGAGAGGGCTGTGTGGTTTAGAAGCTTGCTTTGCAACTAACTAGTTTCGAATCCAGTCCCACAGCTCACTTTGTAACCATATGGTTCCGAGTTCAGTCTCACTGTGCGACACCTGGGGCATGTATCTTATAGTATAGCTCCGAGTCGATCAATGCCATGCGAATGAAAGTGATAGGCAGAAACTATGTGGAAGCTCGTCGTATATATATATATATATATATATATATATATATATATATATATATATATATATATATATAGGGGATAGTAAGAAAAATAGACGAAGATGCACATTGTAGATCAAAAAGTAAAGGCTTTTTATGCAAAGTAACGAAAGCTATATACAATTAGATGAACTGAGGTAGGAATAAAAGTAATAAAAGTCATTATTGTGAAATTATTAAAGAGATTCAAGCATACCGGTTTCGTAAGTTACTAATCATTGCTTTGAAAACAAATATTCATTACTTTGAATGAACACCGATTAATGGACGGTGTCAGGTCTAATAGTTCCTGAGAAAAAAGATTATTTGTAAGGGAGGTAAGTAGTTCTGGATTTGGTGCAATTAGGTTAGATATCGAATTGTAATGTGAATAGTGTAAGGGATGTATGGAGGTTAGTGGTATTAATTGAAAGGTTACTAGTGTTCTGTATTATGTTATGTGTTCATATTTAGTTGGAGAAGATATTTATTGATGAAAGTTGCCCCTTTATTCATTCTTTGTTGCATTGAGGTGTTCTGAGAACATTGATAGAAGGAGAAAATTAGGAAATTAGGATTAGGTTTCCTAGCACACCTTTCTATGTGTTCACTAACCTGTAACTGGCTGTATTGTGGGTGGCGGATTTGTTCTTTGTGGATAGTTGTTCTTCGACGGAGTGATATTCCTGTTTGGCCAAATAGTTGTTACCACATCCTAAGCATGTCATGGCATAGATTAGATTTTCCGAGGCACAGGTAAAATTTGATTTGATCTTAAATATTTCACCTTGTTTAAAGTGGAATTCTGAACCCTCCAAAAGGTGGCGGCATGTTCAAAATTAAGGGCACTGAAAGGACCATGCCTATACGCTGGAAATCATCCAAGCGCTGGTGAGACCCATATTGGAGTACGGGATTCAAGCCTCTTCTCCTTATCTCCTCAAAGACATACAGCATCTCGAAAGAGTCCAGAAGCTGGCTACCCGCATAGTTCATGGTCTCAAGAATTTGTCTTATGAAGAAAGGCTGAAGACGCTCGACCTTTATTCTCTAGAAAAACGCCGCCGCCGTGGTGATCTCATTCTCGCTCACAACATCATAACCGATGTTGGTGTGTTTACGTCCCCCGTAACTTAGCGGTTCGGCAAAAGAGACGGATAGAATAAGTACTAGGCTTACAAAGAAAAAGTCCTGGGGTCGATTTGCTCGACTAAAGGCGGTGCTCCAGCATGGCCACAGTCAAATGACTGAAACAAATAAAAGAGTAAAAAAAGAGTAAAAGAGTATATACTATCGGTATCCGCTACCTCGATTATCCCCGGGCAATGGTGTGCAGGCACACCATACACATAGAGTGCAGATAACAAAAGGATAAACAAGAGCTTATCAGGAACCAATGCAAATAATTAGAAAATGGAGAAAACCACAGATTAACCAACACATCGGTTGGGCCACATTTATAGCTTATTTTTTTAATACAAAGCATGACATAGCAAAATAGGTGACGTAACATATCTTACGGCCGTTACTGATCGCATTGCGAAAATGCAGTCTATATATAAATGCGAGAATAAAATTCTTCATCTTTATAGGGCATTCGAATAAAGGCAACGGATCTTCATCAGAGTGAAAAACAAGAGCATATAATATAAACACACATATATGTCTGGGTACGTGTGTTGTGCGTATATATGTGTTTGTGATTGTCGCCCCACGCTGCTTGGAAACCTGTGCTGGTCTGTTTTTTTTCACCTTCACGCGACATGCCAGTTTAGCAAAAGAGCTCGATAGAATAAGAACGAGACTGCAACAATTAATAGATAAATAAACAAATAAGTAAGTGATAACGTGGATGATGTGTTAGAACATAGAATTCTGCGTTATTTACCCAGAGAGAACCTTTCACATGGACGTGTGGTGCATGAAACCATTCGTGTTTATATCGTTGACGGACGATAACTGCCCGCTACATCGGCCGGAACTGCCAGAGCACAAGATTTTCGTTGATGGAAGAATCGGTTGCTATGTCTAGCTGAAAGTCTGTCATTGACAAGACGGGGGGTGGGGGTTCGAAATCATGTGATCTAGTAGATCAAGCAGCAGTATAAACACGAGTGCTCTTATGCACCACAAACCCATATGAAAGGGTCTCTCATGGTAAATAAAGAAGTATTTCATTTGCTACGTAACACAACATCCACTTTCAGTGGAAGATAAATAAAAAAATAATTACTGCAGTTGATTTTAGGTGGTGCCCCAGCATGGCCGCTTTTCAATGACTGAAACAAGTGAAGTATATATATAAAAGACAAAATATAATATATAACATCACAATTATGTAATGTAACAGATCGATCAAGTATGGATCCTATATGCTGGCCAATGTGGTACAAAGGGGAAAATGGGATTCTTTCAGCCATTAAGTTCCATCGTACCGTAAACCATTAAGTCATCGATAAATTTGCCAGAAGTTTCTGCTAAAAGATTGTGATGAATTGGGTTGCTTCTAAGTATTTTATCATTATTAATATTTTCAGTTTGGCGACGAGTTGGCAGAATTGTTAGCACGCTGTACGAAATGCTTAGCGTTATTTCACCCGTTGTTACTTCCTGAGTTCAAATTCCGCGGGGATCGACTTTTCATCCTTTCGGGGTCAATAAAATAAGTACCAGTTGAACACTGGGATCAATGTAATCGTCTCATCTACCACCCACCTCCCCAAGCTGCCCTTGTGGCAGAAAAATTGAAATAATAATAATTATTTTTAAGGCAGCGAGCTAGCAAAATCGTTAGCACGCCAGACGAAATTCTTAGCGGTATTTCACCCATAGCTACGTTCTGAGATCAAGTTACGCCGAGGTCGACTTTGCCTTTCATCTTTTCAGGGTCGATAAAATAAGTACCAATTGAACATTGGAATTGACTCATTCTTCACCTCCCCGCAAGCTGTCCTTGTGGAAAAAATTTGAAATAATCATTATTAATATTTATTAGCTTTCAGTTAGGCGGCGAGCTGGCAGAGTCGTTATGACACTGGGTAAAATACTTAGTAGTGTTTCATCCATCTTTACTTTTTGAGTTCAAATTCAGTCGAGGTCGACTTTGCCTTTTATCCTTTCGGGGTCGATAAAATAAGTACAAGTTGAGCATTGGCGTCGATGTAATCGACTTACCCCTTCTCCGAAGTTGCTGGCCTTGTGCCAAAATTGATGAAAGGCAAAGTCGACCTCGGCAGAATTTGAACTCAGACGTAGCGGCAGACGAAATACCTATTTCTTTACTACCCACAAGGGGCTAAACACACATAGGACAAACAAGGACAGACAAACGGATTAAGTCGATTATATCGACCCCAGTGTGCAACTGGTACTTAATTTATCGTTCCCGAATGGATGAAAGGCAAAGTCGACCTCAGAACGTAACGGCAGACGAAATACCGCTAAGCATTTCCCCCGGCATGCTAACGTTTCTTATTTCTTTATTGCCCACAAGGGGCTAACATAGAGGGGACGAATAAGGACACACAAAGGGATTAAGTCGATTAGTTTCGCTAATTCTGGTGCAGTTTCGCTAATTCTGATGCAATTTTGCTAATTCTGATGCAGTTTTGCTAATTCTGATGCAGTTTCACTAATTCTGGTACAGCTTCGCTATTCTGGTGCAATTTCGCTAATTCTCGTACATTTTCGCTAATTCTGATGCAATTTTGCTAATTCTGATGCATGTTTGCTAATTCTAATGCAGTTTTGCTAATTCTGATGCAGTTTCACTAATTCTGGTACAGTTTCGCTAGTTCTGATGAAGTCTCACAAATTCTGGTGCAGTTTCGCTAATTCTGATGCAATTTCGCTAATTCTGACGCAGTTCCGCTAATTCCAATGGAGTTTCACTAATTCTGGTGCAGTTTCGCTAATTCTGATACAGTTTCACAAATTCCGATGCAGTTTTGCTATTTCTGATGCAGTTTCGCTAATTCTAATGCAGTTTTGCTAATTCTGATGCAGTTTCGCTAATTCTGATGCAGTTTCGCTAATTCTGGTACAGTTTTGCTAATTCTGGTGCAGTTTCGCTATTCTGGTGCAGTTTCACTAATTCTGATGCAATTTCGCTAATTCTCGTACAGTTTCGCTAATTCTGATGCAATTTTTCTAATTCTGATGCAGTTTTGCTAATCCTGATGCAGTTTCGCTAATTCTGATGAAGTTTCACAAATTCTGGTGCAGTTTCGCTAATTCTGATGCAATTTCGCTGATTCTGACGCAGTTCCGCTAATTCTGATGCAGTTTCGCTGATTCTGGTACAGTTTCGCTAATTCTGATGCAGTTTCGTTAATTCTGGTGCAGTTTCACTAATTCTGATGCAATTTCGCTAATTCTGATGCAGTTTTGCTAGTTCTGATACAGTTTCGCTAATTCTGATGCAGTTTCACTAATTCGGGTACAGTTTCGCTAGTTCTGATACAGTTTCACAAATTCTGATGCAGTTTTGCTATTTCTGATGCAGTTTCGCTGATTCTGATGCAGTTTTGCTAATTCTGATGCAGTTTCGCTGATTCTGGTACAGTTTCGCTAATTCTGATGCAGGTTCGTTAATTCTGGTGCAGTTTCACTAATTCTGATGCAATTTCGCTAATTCTGATGCAGTTTCGCTAATTCTGATGCAATTTTGCTAATTCTGATGCAGTTTCACTAATTCTGGTACAGTTTCGCTAGTTCTGATGAAGTTTCACAAATTCTGGTGCAGTTTCGCTAATTCTGATGCAATTTCGCTAATTCTGGCGCAGTTCCGCTAATTCTAATGGAGTTTCACTAATTCTGATACAGTTTCGCTAATTCTGATACAGTTTCACAAATTCCGATGCAGTTTCGCTAATTCTGATGCACTTTCGCTAATTCTGATGCAGTTTTGTTAATTCTGATGCAGTTTCGCTGATTTTGGTGCAGTCTCTTCAACTACGGTTGTATTTGCTGCCGCTCCCACAGCTGAAGAGCCTCTTTTGAATTGATACATAATACGGTGTCTGATATGGTTGTGCTCTAAATCTATTTTAAGGAAGTAAAAATCGACACGAATTTAACCAATGTAGTTTAAAGTAACCAGCTAAGAAAAAAACACGAAAAACGCTTGCTTACCAACCACATGGTTCCGGGTTCAGTCTCACTCCGTGGCACCTTGGGCAAGTGTCTTCTACTATAGCCTCAGGTCGACTAAAGTCTTGTGAGTGGATTTGGTAGACGGAAACTGAAAGAAGCCCGTCGTATATATATATATATATATATGTGTGTGTATGTGTGTGTGTGTGTATGTTTGTGTGTCTGTGTTTTTCCTCCCACCATCGCTTGACAACCGATGTTGGTGTGTTTACGTCCCCGTCACTTAGCGGTTTGGCAAAAAGTGACCTATAGAATAAGTACTAGGCTTACAAAGAATAAGTCCTGGAGTCGACTTGTTCGACTAAAGAGGCGGTGCTCCAGCATGGGCGCAGTCAGATGACTGAAACAAATAAAATAATAAAACAATAAAACGTTGGAATGCAAAAATGAATGCTTGGCTTAACTGTAAATATGAAGAAGATATACTCCAGTGGTCAATGGCAAAAATGCGACGGGAGTTTCTTCACAGCCAGATACGAACATTAGCGATGCTCAACCCGGGTCTTGATGACCTTTCGGGGTCCCTAAAGATTATGTTGTTAAAATTTATGTGCAGTAATACTTCTACAATACACTTAATATTTTAAGACGTATTTTGAATACAGTTCTTAAGAAGAGTTTAATTATAAAAATGTAACAGGAATTTTTAAACATCGATTGACAGTGACGGTTTATTTGAATAAAGTAAGAATGAAAGGGGCGTAATAGGGACAAAATGGTTGAGAATAATTATCATGTGTGTGTGTGTGTATGTTTGTCCCCACTACTGCTACTTAACAACCGGTGCTGGTGTGTTTACGTCTCCATAAGTTAGCGGTTCTGCAAAAGAGACAGATAGAATAAGTACCAGTACCAGGCTTTAAAAAGAAATAAGTCATGTGGTCGAATTGCTCGGCTTAAGCCCTTCAAGGCGGTGCTCCAGCATGGCCGAAGTCAAATAACCGAAACAAGTAAAAGTATAAAAGAATACACAAGAATAAAGTATTTGAAAATATACTTAACAGGAGTGGCTGTGTGGTAAGTAGCTTGCTTACCAACCACATGGTTCCAGGTTCAGTCACACTGCGTGACATCTTGGGCAAGTGTCTTCTACTAAAGCCTCGGGCCGACCAAAGCCTTGTGAGTGGATTTGGTAGACGGAAACTGAAAGAAGCTCATCATATATATTTATATATGTATATATATATATATATATAAAGAATAAGTCCTTACAAAGAATAAGTCCTGGGGTCGATTTGCTCGACTAAAGGTGGTGCTCCAGCATGGCCGCAGTCAAATGACTGAAACAAATGAAAGAATAACAAAATGTCTTCACAATGGCTTGACCGTTTTCCCAATTCTTGTGGCTTTCAAAACCAATAAAATATAAACAGTCCTGGAACGATACCTTATTCTAAATTTTTAATGGCCGTTAATCATAGATTAACAAAGTGTCTGACCTCCATATTTGATTGAGAGTGCCAGCTGTCAAAAGATAGCTGGCTGGCTGCCTGAATTCACGCTTGGTGGCTCTGTCCATCAACATTGAAGAACTGTCATATACGTAATCAGGGATTAACACCCATTAAAAATTTAGAATTCGCTCTAGCTCCAGGACTTACCGTATTTCACTACAGTGAAAAAATCATGAGAATTGGGAAAGCGGTCAAGTAATTGTATAAATTTCTTAAAGTACATTTTCAAATTCTTCTCTTTATACTTATAAGTCTTGTAGAGAACAAATATATATATATATATAAAAAGAGACCTCGATATTATGTAAATAGAGGAATTTATCTGTGAATGTATTATGAGTTTCGGATGCCGGGGTGGAGATCCACGCCGCCACCTCTTCAGTTATCCGGCCATCGGATTTTTGATTTTTTCCGATGGCCGGATAACCGAAGAGATGGCGGCGTGGATTTCCACCTCGGCGTCCGAACTCGGAGTTTACATTTACAGATATATATATATATATATATATATATATAACGGGAAGCTTTATGAAAATAAACAAAAGACGAAGGCAGGTGGAAAACAAACGAACAATTGTATTAGTATGTCCCCGTATATATATATATATATATATGTATGTATACATACACACACATATATATACATATATACATGCACATATATATATATATATATATATATATATATATACATATATATATATATACACATATATATACATATATTTATCGCTACCAGCGGCCTGGTGGAAAAGAGAAAATAGTCAAAGACTAAATAGATAAATATAACAATTTAGGAATGGCCTAAACAGGCCATTCGTCCACCAGAAAGAGCAGCCAGAACTCCAACCGCCAAGTAGTGTAATTCGGAAATAAGGTGAAAATTTAAAAACATTTACCCTAATTATATTTATATTTATCTATTTAGTCTTTGACTATTTTCTCTTTTCCACCAGGCCGCTGGTAGCGATAAATTTTTACTGAAATTTTGCTACCCTAAATTGATTAATTGATAATTTTCTGACTAATTCTGAGATTGAATCGGCAGTTTATATTTGGCTGCCGATAAGTTTGGCGCGAATGCGTTGGTCTTGAAAATTTTAAGACAGATATTCCCGAGGCAGATATTGATACAGTAGCCTCGTGTATATCCGTCTCTCCCAGGTTTCTTTTACTGATGAAGTGTGACCTATGGTAGACTAGCTTAATTTAATTTAATTAAGCTGGTCTATCATTAAAGACACCGAAACGATGCATCGTATAAAAGATGAATTAGGGTAAATGTTTTTAAATTTTCACCTTATTCCGAATTACACTACTTGGCGGTTGGAGTTCTGGCTGCTCTTTCTGGTGGACGAATGGCCTGTTTAGGCCATTCCTAAATTGTTTATTTATCTATTTAGTCTTTGACTATTTTCTCTTTTCCACCAGGCCGCTGGTAGCGATAAATTTTTACTGAATTTTTTGCTACCCTAAATTGATTAATTGATAATTTTCTGACTAATTCTGAGATTGAATCGGCAGTTTATATTTGCTGCCGATAAGTTTGGCGCGAATGCGTTGGTCTTGAAAATTTTAAGACAGATATTCCCGAGGCATTGATACAGTAGCCTCGTGTATATCCGTCTCTCCCAGGTTTCTTTTTGATGAAGTGTGACCTATGGTAGACTAGCTTAATTTAATTTAATTAAGCTGGTCTATCATTAAAGACACCGAACGATGCATCGTAAAAAGATGTGAATTAGGGTAAATGTTTTTAAATTTTCACCTTATTTCCGAATTACACTACTTGGCGGTTGGAGTTCTGGCTGCTCTTTCTGGTGGACGAATGGCCTGTTTAGGCCATTCCTAAATTGTTATATTTATCTATTTAGTCTTTGACTATTTTCTCTTTTCCACCAGGCCGCTGGTAGCGATAAATTTTTACTGAATTTTTTGCTACCCAATTGATTAATTGATAATTTTCTGACTAATTCTTGAGATTGAATCGGCAGTTTATATTTGCTGCCGATAAGTTTGGCGCGAATGCGTTGGTCTTGAAAATTTTAAGACAGATATTCCCGAGGCATTGATACAGTAGCCTCGTGTATATCCGTCTCTCCCAGGTTCTTTTACTGATGAAGTGTGACCTATGGTAGACTAGCTTAATTTAATTTAATTAAGCTGGTCTATCATTAAAGACACCGAAACGATGCATCGTATAAAAGATGAATTAGGGTAAATGTTTTTAAATTTTCACCTTATTTCCGAATTACACTACTTGGCGGTGGAGTTCTGGCTGCTCTTTCTGGTGGACGAATGGCCTGTTTAGGCCATTCCTAAATTGTTATATTTATCTATTTAGTCTTTGACTATTTTCTCTTTTCCACCAGGCCGCTGGTAGCGATAAATTTTTACTGAATTTTTTGCTACCCTAAATTGATTAATTGATAATTTTCTGACTAATTCTGAGATTGAATCGGCAGTTTATATTTGCTGCCGATAAGTTTGGCGCGAATGCGTTGGTCTTGAAAATTTTAAGACAGATATTCCCGAGGCATTGATACAGTAGCCTCGTGTATATCCGTCTCTCCCAGGTTTCTTTTACTGATGAAGTGTGACCTATGGTAGACTAGCTTAATTTAATTAATTAAGCTGGTCTATCATTAAGACACTGAAACGATGCATCGTATCAAAGATGAATTAGGGTAAATGTTTTAAATTTTCACCTTATTTCCGAATTACACTACTTGGCGGTTGGAGTTCTGGCTGCTCTTTCTGGTGGACGAATGGCCTGTTTAGGCCATTCCTAAATTGTTATATTTATCTATTTAGTCTTTGACTATTTTCTCTTTTCCACCAGGCCGCTGGTAGCGATAAATTTTTACTGATTTTTTGCTACCCTAAATTGATTAATTGATAATTCTCTGACTAATTCTGAGATTGAATCGGCAGTTTATATTGCTGCCGATAAGTTTGGCGCGATGCGTTGGTCTTGAAAATTTTAAGACAGATATTCCCGAGGCATTGAACAGTCGCCTCGTGTATATCCGTCTCTCCAGGTTTCTTTTACTGATGAAGTGTGACCTATGGTAGACTGCTTAATTTAATTTAATAAGCTGGTCTATCATTAAAGACACTGAAACGATGCATCGTAATAAAAGATGAATTAGGGTAAATGTTTTTAATTTCCACCTTATTTCCGAATTACACTACTTGGCGGTTGGAGTTCTGGCTGCTCTTTCTGGTGGACGAATGGCCTATTTAGGCCATTCCTATTGTTATATTTATCTATTTAGTCTTTGACTATTTTCTCTTTTCCACCAGGCCGCTGGTAGCGATAAATTTTTACTGAATTTTTGCTACCCTAAATTGATTAATATATTATATATATATATATAATAAAATAGTAAAGTGTGAAAAAACGACAGAAGCTTAAATGTTAAAAAATATATATTTTGTGTCAAAATGTCTGGAGAATATTGGAAAATTTTTTTTTTTTTTTTTTTTTTTCCTTTCCTTAAAATGACATAATTTAAAAAATTTTTAAAGAAATTACCGGTTTCGCGTGTAGCTTTTCAAATTTCTTGTGACGTTATGTTTATATTGCATGGAATTATCGTTGTTTTTATTTCCAGGAGATTCTAAATAAGGGGATGTAGTGGTGATTTTTTTCCGGTGTAGGGGAGATAATCGCTTAAAAATTTTTTTCCCTTTTCCTTGTTAATTTCTCTGTGTCTATGTTTCGGATGGTTGAGTCTGGGTTTGTACTTTTCATGAAGAATGTTTTCCTTGTTTCAGTCTCATTTGCGTTGATGATCCGAAAGCACATTGGTAAAATGGGAGATTAAAATTGTGGCAGTAGTTTGCTTTGCGCATTTCTCAATGTGCTCACTAAAGGTATCATTCTATATTCTGGGAATGCAATCTGTTGTCGATGCAGTGTGCATCTGCGCCTGAGTGATAGTCCCGTGGAACCCACGGTATCTTGGTGGCAGCCCGAGCATTTAATAACATAATTATGTTTTCGAGCCAAGTAAAGTTAGATTTGATCTTAAATTTCTGTCCCTCTTTAAAGAAGAATTCTGATCCTTCCAATAGGTTGGACATGTTGCACAGTCGATCTACCACATTTTTTTACTTTTGCATCCGTAATTTTAGAAGACAATTTTGCCTTTGTGAGAATCTTTAAGTGATTTAGGCTGTTGTAGCTTTGGTTTATTTTTAGAATTTCCTTTAATTTTGGGTTTTTATGAAGTATTGGTAAATCTGGGTGATGATGGTGAAGGCTTCTTTGTTTCTGGGTTGTATGTAGATATGTAAGGTAGTATTGTCGGGGAAGGTGTGTTGTTGTGTTGAATTTCTTAAAGTTTCTATGTTGATTTCTGTTGCACGTCTGATCCCATCCTCTATGAGTTGAGCTGGTAATGTCTGTCAATTAGGGTGTTTTGAGTTCTTGCAGTCTAAAGTTCGGGTATTTGTTCTGACATATGTGCATATCCTTCTTGCAAGGTTGAAGGGGATGTTTGTTTAGTGTGTCTTGGGTGGCATGAATTAAAAAGAAGGTATTGTTTGGCGTCTGTGGCTTTGTAAAAAATGTCTGTTTCTATTTTAAGGTTAATTTTTTTAATTAGTATATCCAAGAACGGGAGCTCCTTTTGGTTGTATTCCATTGTGAACTGTATATTTGGGTTTATGCTGTTCATAGGTTTTTAAATTTTAGGAGTTTATCTATGTTTTCATTCCAGAGAATGAAACAATCGTCTAGGAATCGTTTCCAATTCTCTTTATGTATTGAGAGAGGGAGTTATATATATATATAATAAATATTAGGGAATAAATCCAAACTTACAGGGAAAAATCAGATTTAGGATTGAATCCAATTTTATAGTAAAATATTATATTATATTAAATTAGAGACAAACCACTATTATGCAAATCACAACAATGAAAGACCTTAAGCCAATACATAGATTAATTTATATTATTTAAATATATAATAAACTTATTTAAAAAAATTATTAACGATTAGTAGTGTGTATATTAAATATATTTTTAATAAATTTGTTATATATTTAAATAATATAAATTAATCATATGTATTGGCTTAGTTTTTCATTGTTTAATTTGCATAATAGTGGTTTGTCTCTAATTTAATATTATATATATATATATATATATATATATTTATTTATATATATATATATATATTATATTATATTGTATATATATATATATATATATTATTTATATATTATTATATTATATAGATATATTTATTTATATATATATATATATATATATATATATATATATATAATATATGTATATTATATATATACGTATATACACAAATAATTTACATATTAAAACATGGTATAAATTAAGAATTACTGACTAATTAGAGTAGAAATACGTACATGACTTTTAAAAGATTTTTGGATTTATATGATTGATTAAACACCTACGGCTAAGCTCCAGCGTGGCCAAAACCCAATGCTTTAAGTAATAAAACGCATCACCCACATATCATATGTATAACTTGAAATCTCTCCACCACCAACACCATTTAGTCTCTTAATCTCTCTCTCCTCTCTCTCTCTCTCTCTCTCTCCTCTCTTTCTCTCTCTATAAACGACAAACCAACTTTTCATTATTATTCACCCTTTCTCCTTTACAAATCTACACTTTTATATAATCATTTTATTTCGTCATCTATTCTACTGGTAATTCAGAGAAAGAAACAAACTAATTTCCTATTCTACTCTCGGTACAAGACCCGAAATTTTGGAGGAGGAGGCCAGTCGATTAGGTCGACCCCAGTACGTAACTGGTACTCAATTTATCGACAGCGAAAGGATGAAAGGCAAAATTGACCTCGGCGGAATTTGACTTCAGAACGTAAAGACAGACAAAATACCGCTTAGCATTTCGTAAATTTTTTTTCTTTCCCACAAGGGGACAACACAGAGGGGACAGTACAATCTGATATGGGGTCAGATTTAACGTATGAATCGACACAAAGATGGATTTTAAAATTTTACATAAATATGAGGAGTTCGGATGATAAAATATACAACATTACAGAATGGAGTGGGGAAACGGGATATGCTTGGACCCCACGAGCGCTGCCTCCCCACTGATGCTTTGGGTTCATCCTGCATTGTATTCATGCAGTTCCATCCGTACCCAGCTTTCGGGCGACATTCTTCCATCGATTTTGAAACATTTTCGCGGACAGGCATTTTCTCTCAAACCCTATTTTCCTTCTTAGGTGGAAGGTGGAGAAATTAAACAACCCAGGGGCAGAGATAGAATGTCTATAATTAACCGTATTTTTAATTCACACAGCAGTTTAGAGACTCCGCCGTTCGTGCATAATAAACTTTATAATCATTCTAAACAATAAGGCGGCGAGCTGGCTGAAACGCTAGCACGCCGAGCGAAATGCGCAGCCGTATTTCGTCTACCGTTACGTTCTGAGTTCAAATTCCGCTGAGGTCGACTTTGCCTTTCATCCTCTAGGGGTCGATTAAATAAGTACCAGTTACACACTGGGGTTGATATTATTTACTTAATCCGTTTGTCTGTCCTTGTTTGTCCCCTCTGTGTTTAGCCCCTTGTGGGTAGTAAAGAAATAGGTATTTTGTCTGCCGCTACAGTCTGAGTTCAAATTCCGCCGAGGTCGACTTTGCCTTTCATCCTTCGGGGTCGATAAATTAAGTACCAGTTACGCACTGGGGTCAATATAATTGATTTAATCCGTTTGTCTGTCCTTGTTTGTCCCCTCTGTGTTTAGCCCCTTGTGGGTAGTAAAGAAATAGGTATTTTGTCTGCCGCTACAGTCTGAGTTCAAATTCCGCCGAGGTCGACTTTGCCTTTCATCCTTCGGGGTCGATAAATTAAGTACCAGTTACGCACTGGGGTCAATATAATTGATTTAATCCGTTTGTCTGTCTTTGTTTGTCCCCTCTGTGTTTAGCCCCTTGTGGGTGGTACTGAGTTTAAATTCCGTCTAGGTCGAATTTGCCTTTCATAATTTCGGGGTCGATTAAATAAGTACCAGTTACGCACTGGGGTCGATGTAATCAATTAATCCCCTTCCCCAAAAATTTTCAAGTCCTTTTGCCAAGAGAAGAAATAATAATTCTAGACAACGTGAAATAATCCTCAGAAGACATCCATCTGATAGATAATATTTAAGATTGCGAGAAAACATATTTAATGCATTCCACATCAAAATGTTAACATAGGATAAAGAAGTGGGGAGAGAAATGTATGCAGTCACCCACTTTTTGAATGTTTAAACAATTCATACTCTTTCCTACAAGATATAAATATTATTTAAAACGAGAACAATTATATTTAGATGCAAATTCAAGAAATATTCTTTTCTACTCAAGACACAAGGCCCCAGATTTGGGGCGAAGTGGCCAGTAGATAAGTGTAATACCAGTACGCGACCAGTACGAAAGGATGAAAGGCAAAGTCGACCTCGGCGGAATTTGAACTCAGAAAATAAAGACAGACGAAACATCGCTAAGCGTTTCGCCCGGCGTGCTAACGTTTCTGCCAAGCTAGCTGCCTTTTCTTTTCTACGATAGGCACAAGGCGAGGGAACAAGTTGATTGGATCGACACCAGTATGCAACTGGTATTTATATAATATATATATATATACGTAAACTCCATGCAGTCCATTATCCTTATTTATATAAATTTACATATTCATACATACATACATGCATACATGCATACATATATATACATGCATTCATACATACATACATACAAAGATATATATATATGTATCATATAGATAATATATATATATATATATATAATATATATATATATATAAAGGGGTAAAGACCCCCTTCGGTCATGAATGACCATGGGATTGCACCTAGAAAGTTACCCTCCTAGACACAAGTCCGGGCAAGGTT
>NW_021836390.1:0-5000 GCF_006345805.1 Octopus sinensis
AGATATGATATTGCCGTGGGCTCGCCCTGGGCAAAGAAGAAAAAATTTTTGCCGATTGACACTCCCCGGACCTTAAGTAAGGCATGTGTAAAATTTGAATGAAATTGGTTGTGTAGTTCTCAAGTTTTCGGGAGACAGACAGACAGACACACATTCTCAGTTTTATATATATAGAGATTTTGATATAAATGCAAAACATCACCACAGAGGAATCGACGTAAACTTAAATAATAAACAGCGATAGGTGAACCGTGATAGGTGAACCGTGATAGGTGAACCGTGATAGGTGAACCGCGATATGGCGAGGTATTCCTGTATGACTAAACTGAAAATGACGTGGGTACAGAGGGAGATTCTTAACCATACAGCCATACATGCGCGTCCACCTTTTAGAGGATTTCTGAAACCAGTATAAATTATCTACAATTCTGATGGGAAAAAAATATAACTGCTTTAATATTCCTTCCTACTCTAGGCACAAGGCCCGAAATTTTTTTGGGGTGGGGGTGGGGGGGGGGTGCCAGTCGATTAGATCGACCCCAGTATTTCACTGGTACTTAATTTATCGACCACGAAAGGATGAAAGGCGAAGTCGACCTCGGCGAAATTCGAACTCAGAACGTAAAGACAGACGAAATACCTATTTCTTTACTACCCACAAGGAGCTAAACACAGAGGAGACAAACAAGGAGAGACAGGCGGATTAAGTCGATTAAATCGACCCCAGTGCGTTACTGGTACTTATTTAATCAACCCCGAAAGGATGAAAGGCAAAGACGACCTCGGCGGAATTCGAACTCAGAACGTAGCGGCAGACGAAATACCTATTTCTTTACTACCGACAAGGGGCTAAACATAGAGAGGACAAACAAGGACGGACAAAGTGATTAAGTCGATTATATCTACTCCGGTGCGTAACTGGTACTTATTTAATCGACCGCGGAAGGATGAAAGGCTAGGACGACCTCGGCGGAATTAGGACTCAGAACGTAGCGGCAGACGAAATACCGCTAAGCATTTCGCCCGGCGTGCTAACGGTTCTGCAAGCTCACCGCTTACTCTTTTCTACTCTAAGCACAAGATCCGAAATTTTGGGGGAGGGTACCAGTTGATTAGATCGACCCCAGTATTTCACTGGTACTTAATTTATCGACCGCGAAAGGATGAAAGGCAAAGTAGACCTCGGCGGAATTTGAACTCAGAACTTGAAGACAGGCGAAATACCGCTATGCATTGTTAACGTTTCTACCAGCTCACTGCCTTATAACTGGTTTAATAATGTTTGTCGCAACTTCAATACGGCTCTTGGGTTCGAACGGACGTTACTGTGTCATCTTTTACAAAGGTTTTATAAATAGCTTCTTTGTTGCTTTAAATAACATCTTCAGTTGATGTACTTTGATGGAATTTGGTCAAAGGAAATGCTTCTTTTTCGTATTTGAATGTGGGGAAAACCACATAATACATTGTAGAGGTGCGTGGCTTAGTGGTTAGAGTGTCAGCATCATGATCGTAAGATTGTGGTTTCGATTCCTGGACCGGGCGATGATGCGTTGTGTTCTTGAGCAAGACACTTCATTTCACGTTGCTCCAGTCCACTCAACTGGCAAAAGGGAGTAACGCTCTGATGGACTGGCGTCCCCGCCCAGCTGGGGAACACATACGCCATTGAAACCCGGAAACCGGGCTCACGAGTCAGGCTAGGCTTTATAAATTGAATGGCGGTGCCCCAGCATGGCCACAGCTCGTGAGCTGAAACTAGATAAAAAAAAAAAAATACGAGTGGCTGTGTGGTAAGTAGCTTGCTAACCAACCACATGGTTCCGGGTTCAGTCCCACTGCGTGGCATCTTGGGCAAGCGTCTTCTGCTATAGCCCCGGGCCGACCAATGCCTTGTGAGTGGATTTAGTAGACGGAAACTGAAAGAAGCCCGTCGGGAAAGCGTTTCCATTAAAATGCAGGCGTGATTGAGCGATTAAGATACTTGCTGCCCAACCTCGCGGATTCGGGTTCAGTCCCACCAGACAGACAAACAGACAGACAGACAGACAGACAGACAGACGAACGGACAGACGGACGACGAACGGATGGACGGACAGATAGATGGACAGACAGACAGACAGACAAATAGACAGACAGACAGACAGACAAATAGACAGACAGACAGACGGACGGACGGACGGACGGACGGACGACGAACGGATGGACGGACAGATAGATGGACAGACAGACAGACAGTCAAACAGACAGACAGACAGACAGACAGACAGACAGACGAGACAGACGGACGGACGGATGGATGGACAGATAGATGGACAGACAGACAGACAAATAGACAGACATACAGACAGACAGACGGACGAATAGACAGATAGAGAGATAGATAGACAGACAGACAGATTCAGAGAGATGGATACATATATGTTCATATAGATTCATATCTGTAAGTGTGTATGTATATATCCAAGTGCCGTCTGGATCCCACCTTGACCAAGTGCCACCCTGGATCAACCAAAATCGTGTGTGTGGATCTGGTCGACGGAAACTGTGTGGAAACCTGCCATGTGTGTGTGTATGTGCGTGTTTGTATCAGTCTATGTATATAAGTTTGTGAAGGCGAATGGCTCAGTGGTTAGAGCGTCGAGCTTACAATCGTGAGGTTGTGAGCTCGAATCCCGGACCGGGCTGCGTGTTGTGTTCTTGAGCAAGACACTTTATTTCACGTTGCTCCAGTTCACTCAGCTGTAGAAATGAGTTGCGACGTCACAGGTGCCAAGCTGTATCGACCTTTGTCTTTCCCTGGATAACACTGGTGGCGTGGAGAGGGAGGCCGGTATGCATGGGCGACTACTGGTCTTCCATAAAAAAAAAACCAACCTGCCATACTGGTGCCTCAAGGGTAACTCTCTAGGGCCAAACCCATGGTCACTCATGACCGAAGGGGGTCTTTACCCTTTATATATGTTTGTGTTTGTTTTGTACCCTTCACTATTCGACAACTGGGGGTTAATTTGTTTATTTCTCTGTAACTTAGCGATTCAGCAAAAACAAAAAAAAAGTGGGTCGTTGGGAAACAAGAAGAAAAGAAAGAAAAGAGACCGATTTAATAATGACCAGACGTTTACAAATAAATAAGCCCTGACTCATGAAGGCCGGTTTCCTAGTTTCTATGGCACATACATTCCCCACCCTGGACGGGACATCGGTCAGTCGCAGGATCACTCATTTTTGCCAGCTGAGTGGACTGGAGAAATGAGAAATGAAGGGTTTTGCTCAAGATCACAACGTGCCGCCCGGTCCAGGAACCGAAACCACAATCTTTGGATCATGAGTCCAACACTCTAACCACTAAGCCAGGCGACTTCCCTGATTGCAGACTAAAGTATTGTCCTGATACAGGAGGTCTGGCCTTTGTGTCAAAATCTCTTCCTGAGACCCCGTAAACTAGTCTTTGTTGACCATATGAATAGATGGAACCCAGGAGGCGTAATGGCCCAGTGGTTAGGGCAGCGGACTCGCGGTCATAGGATCGCGGTTTCGATTCCCAGACCGGGCGTTGTGAGTGTTTATTGAGCGAAAACACCTAAAGCTCCACGAGGCTCCGCAGGGGATGGGTGATCCCGCTGTACTCTTTCACCACAACTTTCTCTCACTCTTACTTCCTGTTTCTGTTGTACCTGTACTTCAAGGGGCCGGCCTTGTGTGTGTCACGCTGAATATCCCCGAGAACTACGTTAAGGGTGCACGTGTCTGTGGAGTGCTCAGCCACTTACACGTTAATTTCACAAGCAGGCTGTTCCGTTGATTCGGATCAACCGGAACCCTCATCGTCGTTACCGACGGAGTGCTTCCACAGATGGAACCCAATGATGCCCTTCTTATCAAAAAAGGGCCTCCTGGTGGGCTTGCTTTACCTGGTTTCTTGTGCTAGCAAAAAACAGATGCTCAGCTCATACAAGTTAACCTAGAAGCGGTCCAGGGGATTTCATAAGTCTCTGTAATGTTTTTGCTTAGTTTAACACAAGTTTTTGTATGTCGAGCTTTCAAACTGTCTTCAAGACCCAACTGCATTCTGCAAACTAGTCAGCTGTGATCAACAGTATTTAGAAGGGCCCTTTCAGAGTTCTATCAGCACCGTCTCCTTCAATCCGGAATAACCTACGTTGGCAGGTCAAATTATTAATAGTAATAATGATGGACTAAAATTAGAATAATCTCGGACAGATATAAGTGCCTTTCCTAAAAAGGTATCAATGCTTCTAGAATGCATCTCTTTACTCTTTTACTCTTTTACTTGTTTCAGTCATTTGACTGCGGCCATGCTGGAGCACCGCCTTTAGTCGAGCAAATCGACCCCGGGACTTATTCTTTGTAAGCACAGTACTTATTCTATCGGTTTCTTTTTTGCCGAACCGCTAAGTGACGGGGACGTAAACACACCAGCATCGGTTGTCAAGCAATGCTAGGGGAACAAACACACACACATACACATATATACACATATATACGACGGGCTTCTTTCAGTTTCTGTCTACCAAATCCACTTACAAGGCATTGGTCGGCCCGGGGCTATAGCAGAAGACGCTTGCCCAAGATGCCACGCAGTGGGACTGAACCCGGAACCATGTGGTTGGTTAGCAAGCTACTTACCACACAGCCACTCGTATTTTTTTTTTTTTATCTAGTTTCAGCTCACGAGCTGTGGCCATGCTGGGCACCGCCATTCAATTTATAAAGCCTAGCCTGACTCGTGAGCCCGGTTTCCGGGTTTCAATGGCGTATGTGTTCTCCAGCTGGGCGGGGACGCCATTCCATCAGAGCGTTACTCCCTTTTGCCAGCCGAGTGGACTGGAGCAACGTGAAATGAAGTGTCTTGCTCAAGAACACAACGCATCATCGCTCGGTCCAGGAAACGAAACCACAATCTTACGATCATGATGCTGACACCCTAACCACTAAGCCACGCACCTCTAGAATTCCGAGAAAAAAAATAACTGTAT
>NW_021836390.1:7500-12500 GCF_006345805.1 Octopus sinensis
TCAGTCCCACTGCGTGGCATCTTGGGCAAGTGTCTTCTGCTATAGCCCCGGGCCGACCAAAGCCTTGTGAGTGGATTTGGTAAGACGAAACAGAAAGAAGCCTGTCGTATATATGTATATGTATATAAGTGTGTTGTGTATATGTTTGTGTGTCTGTGTTTGTCCCCCTAGCATTGCTTGACAACCGTGCTGGTGTGTTTACGTCCCGTAACTTAGCGGTTCGGCAAAAGAGACCGATAGAAAGTACTGGCTTACAAAAGAATAAGTCCCGGGGTCGATTTGCTCGACTAAAAGCGGTGCTCCAGATGGCCACAGTCAAATGACTGAAACAAGTAAAGAGTAAGAAGTAATGATTTCTGTTTCAACTTTTTAGGCAATACTGACCCCATTAGAGTTCTTTTTCTTTTGCCCTCTGCATCTGTTGTCCCTAGCATAGGGTCACAATTGAGGTCTGCTAGCTGGGAAGCGACTTATGCCACCCTACCAGTTGATCACCCTACGTCCCTCTCCTGCCCTACGTTTGCGTGCCGGACGAAAAGATTAGCGGCACGTCTATCCCTCCCTCTTGTACCATCATATCGCAAGACAAAGAAATATTTATTCTTCCATAATCCTAAGCGCAGGAGTGGCTGTGTGGTAAGTAGCTTGCTAACCAGCCACATGGTCCGGGTTCAGTCCCACTGCGTGGCACCTTGGGCAAGTGTCTTCTGCTATAGCCCCGGGCCGACCAAAGCCTTGTGAGTGGATTTGGTAGACGGAAACAGAAAGAAGCCTGTCGTATATATGTATATGTATATAAGTGTGTGTGTATATGTTTGTGTGTCTGTGTTTGTCCCCCTAGCATTGCTTGACAACCGATGCTGGTGTGTTTACGTTCCCGTAACTTAGCGGTTCGGCAAAAGAGACCGATAGAATAAGTACTGGGCTTACAAAAGAATAAGTCCCGGGGTCGATTTGCTCGACTAAAAAGGCGGTGCTCCAGCATGGCCGCAGTCAAATGACTGAAACAAGTAAAAGAGTAAAGAGTAAAGAGAGTAATCCAAAATAGAAAACATAACTAACAACAAAATGACGAATGAACAGGACAAGGAGAGACAATGAAATAGGATTTCTCTTCCGGAAATTCCGAAACATTTGAATATTTCCGAAATTGTATTTTATTCCTCGGTAATTTCCGACTCTTTTCTTGAAAACTAATTGAAACCAGGGAATTCCCCATAGTCAATAGAAATGTCTTTCAAAATTCATATTTTGTTTTTCACCCATTAACTTGTGTAGGTTGAACAATGGAAAATGTTAGAGAAAGAAACCCAGCTGTTTCTTGCAATACATAACCAATACATACATCTAAAGCAGGGGTTCTCAACTATTTCTTATCTATGGACCCCTTTGATTACTCTTTTATTCTGGTGGACCCCACTAAAACCATTCGATGTAAAATGTTAGAGAAAGAAACCCAGCTGTTTCTTGCAATACATAACCAATACATACATCTAAAGCAGGGGTACTCAACCAATTCTTATCTATGGACCCCCGTTCGCCATTCGATGTTTAAAAACTAGTTTTCTAGAAACTTCTTTCAAAATTCCTATTTCGTTTAACACACATTAAGTTGTGTAGGTTGAACTATGGAAAATGTCAGAGAAAGCAACCCAGATGTTTCTTGCAATACATAACCAATACATACATCTTAAGCAGGGGTTCTCAACTATTTCTTATCTATGGACCCCTTTGATTACTCTTTTATTCTGGTGGACCACCTAAACCATTCGATGTAAAATGTTAGAGAAAGAAACCCAGCTGTTTCTTGCAATACATGACCAATACATACATCTAAAGCAGGGGTTCTCAACCATTTCTTATCTATGGACCCCTTTGATTACTCTTTTATTCTGGTGGACCCCACTAAAACCATTCGATGTAAAATGTTAGAGAAAGAAACCTAGCTGTTTCTTGCAATACATAACCAATACATACATCTTAAGCAGGGGTTCTCAACTATTTCTTATCTATGGACCCCTTTGATTACTATTTTATTCTGGTGGACCCCACTAAAACCATTCAATGTTTAAAAACTAGTTTTATAGAAACTTCTTTCAAAATTCCTATTTTGTTTTCCACACATTAACTTGTGTAGGTTGAACTATGGAAAATATCAGAGAAAGAAACCCAGCTGTTTCTTGCAATATATACCTATTTCTTTACTACCTACAAGGGGCTAAACACAGAGAGGACAAACAAGGACAGACAAACGGATTAAGTCGATTATATCGACCCCAGTGCGTAACTGGTACTTATGGAGGTTGAACTATGGAAAATGTTAGGGAAAGAAACCCAGCTGTTTTTTGCAAAACATAACCAATACATACATCTAAAGCAACATTTTTTCAGGGGCCCTTAAAACACTATTGTGGATCCCCAATTTACTATTTAGCTGCATGGACTCCCAAAAATTTTACATGCACCCTCAAATGCACTAAGGACCTTGGTTGAGAGCCATTGCTCCAGAGGACGTTAGTCAGAATTTATATGGCAAGGCAAGGCAAGGCTCGTAAAGTATACTTAGTCTTTGACAACGGGGATTACGTGAGAAGACAGAGCGTGGATCCGAAATACACGACTCTCGGCAATGCATGGATTACGGCCGTTGACTTTTGGTATGTCGTCAGTTTCACGCAACTGTACGGATGTGTATTCTGTTGTGTCTGGGGAGAGTAATTTTCTTTTTGTGCCTTATAATGTAACACACTCACCGGTAAAATTTCCATTTATTTATTATTTTTATTTTCCTAAAATTTTCGTTGTGTGTTGCAACCTTTTCCAATAGTTTTGACACGCAACGAAAATAAAAATAAGAAAAAAGTGGAACTTTTACCGGTGAGTGTGTTAAATAATAAGGCGCAAAAGGAAAATGACCCTCCCCAGACACAACAGAATATGCTTCAACACACGAACTCATATAAAGAATCTTGCAAACCGAATCCAAAAACGAAATACGGATGTGTATATATTCATATATATAAATACATATGTATATATACACACACACACATATATATATATAAATGGGTATACATACACCCACAAATGTATATTTATATATATGCTTTACTTTACTTTTACTTGTTTCAGTCATTTGACTGCGGCCATGCTGGAGCACCGCCTTCAGTCGAGCAAATCGACCCCGGGACTTATTCTTTGTAAGCCCAGTACTTATTCTATCGGTCTCTTTTTTTCCGACCCGCTAAGTGACGGGGACGTAACACATCAGCAGCGGTTGTCAAGCAATGCTAGGGGGACAAACACAGACACACAAACACACACACACAACACAATATATATATATATATGTATTAATATATATATATATATATATATATAATATATATAAATACGAGAGGCTTCTTTCAGTTTCCGTCTACCAATCCACTCACAAGGCTTTGGTCGGCCCGAGGCTATAGTAGAAGACATTTGCCCAAGATGCCACGCAGTGGGACTCAACCCGGAACCATGTAGTTCATAAGCAAGCTACTTACCACACAGCCACTCCTGCGCCTAAATATGGGCGTACGTATAAAAATTAATATAAACAACCATACGCAATATGTTACCAAAAAGGAAATGTATGAACATATGTATGTACACATGCATATACATCTCTATAAATGTATATGAATATATACATACATATATCAATTTATACTTATATGTGTGTGTGTGTGTGTGTGTGTGAGTGAGTGTGTGTATGTCGATATTCAGTTTTATTTCAAGATTTCTTGCCAATAGAAAAAGAACCGGTTTCTAACCTAGATCCAAGGTTCCGCCACTGGAATTTCAATAACATCTTTTATTTTTGTGTCTCTCTGTCTGTATGTATATATGTGTGTTTGTATGTATGTATGTATGTATGTTTGTATGTATGTATGTACGGATGTATGTGTGTATGTATGTACGGATGTATGTGTGTATGTATGTATGTATGTGTGTATGTATGGATGTATGTACGTATGTATGTATTTATGTATGTATGTACGGATGTATATACGGATGTATGTATGTATGTATGTACGGATGTATGTATGTATGTACGGATGTATGTACGGATGTATGTACGGATGTATATACGATGTATGTATGTATGTATGTATGTATGTATGTATGTATGTATGTATGTATGTATGTATATGTGCAGATTTGTATGTTTCGTTTTATGTATGTATTCTCATGCATATAGCTACATGTCTAGACATGCTCATATATATTTAAATGTTAAACTTCTGGAAAATTTTACAGATTTTTACAGTCCCGGTGATGGATTGGATCTGCATTCTTCAAATCAGTTTTCTCCCTTCTTGTTTTGAGAAGTCTAATTTCTCAAGATTGGTGCTTAGGCTCTGTATTATATATCCAAGTGCACCAATAATTACAGGTATAAACCTGAACTTGTAATCTGGATTGTGTAATGAAATGCAGAATCGTTTGCACGTCGAGCGAAATGCTTAACTGCATGTTTAGCCTTCTCTTGTATCATTCTATCACAAGACACTCTTTTACTTGTTTCAGTCATTTGACTGCGGCCATGCTGGAGCACCGCCTTTTTAGTCGAGCAAATCGACCCCGGGACTTATTCTTTGTAAGCCCAGTACTTATTCTATCGGGCTCTTTTGCCGAACCGCTAAGTGACGGGGACGTAAACACACCAGCATCGGTTGTCAAGCAATGCTAGGAGGACAAACACAGACACACAAACACACACACGTATATATATATATATATATATATATATATATATATATATATACATACGACAGGCTTCTTTCAGTTTCCGTCTACCAAATCCACTCACAAGGCATTGGTCGGTCCGGGGCTATAGCATAAAACACTTGCCCAAGATGCCACGCAGTAGGACTGAACCCGGAACCATGTGGTTTGTAAGCAAGCTACTTACCACACACCCACTCCTGCGACTGAAATGGTTTGTTCTTTCATAATCCAAAATG
>NW_021836390.1:17500-22500 GCF_006345805.1 Octopus sinensis
AAAGGTAAAGTCGACCTCGGTGGAATTTGAACTCACAACGTAACGGCAGACGAAATACCTATTTCTTTATTACCCACAAGGGGCTAAACATAGAGGGGACAAACAAGGACAGACATAGGTATTAAGTCGATTACATCGACCCCCAGTGCGTAACTGGTACTTAATTTATCGACCCCGAAAGGATGAAAGGTAAAGTCGACCTCGGTGGAATTTGAACTCACAACGTAACGGCAGACGAAATACCTATTTCTTTATTACCCACAAGGGGCTAAACATAGAGGGGACAAACAAGGACAGACATAGGTATTAAGTCGATTACATCGACCCCAGTGTGTAACTGGTACTTAATTTATCGACCCCGAAAGGATGAAAGGTAAAGTCGACCTCGGTGGAATTTGAACTCAGAACGTAACGGCAGACGAAATACCTATTTCTTTATTACCCACAAGGGGCTAAACATAGAGAGGACAAACAAGGACAGACATAGGTATTAAGTCGATTACGATTACATCGACCCCCAGTGCGTAACTGGTACTTAATTTATCGACCCCGAAAGGATGAAAGGTAAAGTCGACCTCGGTGGAATTTGAACTCACAACGTAACAGCAGACGAAATACCTATTTCTTTATTACCCACAAGGGGCTAAACATAGAGAGGACAAACAAGGACAGACATAGGTATTAAGTCGATTACATCGACCCCCAGTGCGTAACTGGTACTTAATTTATCGACCCTGAAAGGATGAAAGGTAAAGTCGACCTCGGTGGAATTTGAACTCACAACGTAACAGCAGACGAAATACCTATTTCTTTATTACCCACAAGGGGCTAAACATAGAGGGGACAAACAAGGACAGACATAGGTATTAAGTCGATTACATCGACCCCAGTGCGTAACTGGTACTTAATTTATCGACCCTGAAAGGATGAAAGGTAAAGTCGACCTCGGTGGAATTTGAACTCACAACGTAACAGCAGACGAAATACCTATTTCTTTATTACCCACAAGGGGCTAAACATAGAGGGGACAAACAAGGACAGACATAGGTATTAAGTCGATTACATCGACCCCAGTGCGTAACTGGTACTTAATTTATCGACCCTGAAAGGATGAAAGGTAAAGTCGACCTCGGTGGAATTTGAACTCACAACGTAACGGCAGACGAAATACCGCTAAGCATTTCGCCCGGCGTGCTAACGTTTCTGCCAGCTCGCCGCCTTATACCTAATAATGGTTGGATGGGGGCTGGTGAAGGAGGAAAAACTTATGAAATATAGCATATAGGACCGTTACTCATTTATCCTCTTCGATCTCATTGTTTGGTTCCATCTGGAATCTCGGATACGCAACGTCGTAACAAAATCAGTGCATGCATATACAGCTGCGTGCGTGCACACATACACGTGAGTACTGTCCAAGTCTCCGACCACTCACATACAGTTAGCTGGCATTCAATTGGCGCATCAAGTTTCGGGCATTTTGATTGGGTTTTGGATAGAAAATTCACAAAAAAAGTCACTTCTATTGATTTTTAATGGCTTTACGGGGTGATGGGGAAATGAAAGATGTGCACGACCACCCTGGACGGTTTTGAATAACCATAGAAAGTGCGAGCCCTCTAACTGAAAAATTGTGGATTTGTATAAAGGATACACACACAGACAGACATTTTGCCATTTATATATATATATATATATATTTAATGGCTTTGCGGGGTGACTGGGGAAATGTAAAGATGTGCACGAGCACCCTTGGACGGTTTTGAATAACCATAGAAAGTGCGAGCCCTCTAACTGAAAAATTGTGGATTTGTATAAAGGATACACACACACAGACAGACATTTTGCCATTTATATATATATATATATACTTAATGGCTTTGCGGGGTGACTGGGGAAATGTAAAGATGTGCACGACCATCCTTGGACGGTTTTGAATAACCATAGAAAGTGCGAGCCCTCTAACTGAAAAATTGTGGATTTGTATAAAGGACACGCACACAGACATTTTGCCGTTTATATATACAGAGATTTGCGGGGTGACTGGGGAAATGTAAAGATGTGCACGACCACCCTTGGACGGTTTCGAATGACCATAGAAAATGCGAGCCCCCTAACTGAAAAATTGTGGATTTGTATAAAGGACACGCACACAGACATTTTGCCGTTTATATATACAGAGATTTGCGGGGTGACTGGGGAAATGTAAAGATGTGCACGACCACCCTTGGACGGTTTCGAATGACCATAGAAAATGCGAGCCCCCTAACTGAAAAATTGTGGATTTGTATAAAGGACACGCACACAGACATTTTGCCGTTATATATACAGAGATTTGCGGGGTGACTGGGGAAATGTAAAGATGTGCACGACCACCCTTGGACGGTTCGAATGACCATAGAAAATGCGAGCCCCCTAATGAAAAATTGTGGATTTGTATAAAGGACCACGCACACAGACATTTTGCCGTTTATATATACAGAGATTTGCGGCGGGACTGGGGTGGGGAAATGTAAAGATGTGCACGACCACCCTTGGACGGTTCGGATGACCATAGAAAATGCGAGCCCCCTAACTGAAAAATTGGGATTTGTATAAAGGACACGCACACAGACATTTTGCCGTTTATATATACAGAGATTTGCGGGGTGACTGGGGAAATGTAAAAGATGTCACGACCACCCTTGGACGGTTTCGAATTGACCATAGAAAATGCGAGCCCCCTAACTGAAAAATTGTGGATTTGTATAAAGGACACGCACACAGACATTTTGCCATTTATATATAGAGAGACAATAAATGTGTAGAGATAACCTGTTGAGATTTAACAGCACTGCTAACACAGTAGAACTCAGTACTGACTTAGAAAAACGTTTAATACAATTCGTAGTATATTACGGTTCTATATCGAATTACGGTGTCTCTTTCGGTCATTAATGTTTCCGTATCAGCTTTCAGGAATGTGTCTGATATATAAAATTAGTCAACCTGATAATGTTACACTGCCATATTTAGTGGCTGATTAAGCGATGAGTCCGTGGATGATTAAGCTTACTTGTTTATTCTTCCGCCCTTTATTACTTGTAGCGCACACTTATCTATTCCGAACTTCATATAGATCTTTTCGGTTTGACCGGCAGTTTTTTTTTAAATAATTTCCACGTAACTAAACACTTTTAAATTTCGTATACTGGTAGAATGTGTTTATAAAACATCTTTTTCTCTGAGCTTTATTGAGAAAATTCTATAGTTTGTAAGATATTTGTTGTTGTTTTTTCTTCAATTTCTGCAATTTCAACCAATCAATGATGTCTATTGAGGTGAAAACATTCTGTGCCGTATGAATATCCATCGTTTAAGAAACATGGATCTTTTCGGTTTCACCGGCAATTTTAGAATAATTCCACGTAACTAAACACTTTAAACTTCGTTACTGGTAGAATGTGTTATAAAACATCTTTTTCTCTGAGCTTTATTGAGAAAATTCTATAGTTTGTAAGATATTTGTTGTGTTTTTTCTTCAATTTCTGCAATTTCAACCAATCAATGATGTCTATTGAGGTGAAAACATTCTGTGCCGTATGAATATGTCCATCGTTTAAGAAACATGGATCTTTTCGGTTTCACCGGCAATTTTTAGAATAATTTCCACGTAACTAAACACTTTTAAACTTCGTATACTGGTAGAATGTGTTTATAAAACATCTTTTTCTCTTGGCTTTTTTGAGAAAATTCTATAGTTTGTAAGATATTTGTTGTTTTTTTTCTTCAATATCTGCAATTTCAACCAATCAATGACGTCTATTGAGGTGAAAACATTCTGTGCCGTATGAATATGTCCGTCGTTTAAGAAACAGATTGGGTTTATTTACATTTGTGAAGAAAAAAAGATACCCTTCTCTCCACCCCTAATCCTGATAACACTTCCAATCAGTTAAGATCAGAAGCCATGAGAGCCACTGCCTTGTAGTGCATCAGGGCATCATTATTATTATTATTATTATTATCATCATTATTATAATAGGCGCAGGAGTGGCTGTGTGGTAAGTAGCTTGCTAACCAACCACATGGTTCCGGGTTCAGTCCCACTGCGTGGCATCTTGGGCAAGTGTCTACTGCTAAAGCCTCGGGCCGACCAAAGCCTTTTGAGTGGATTTGGTAGATGGAAACTGAAAGAAGCCTGTCGTATATATGTATATATATATATGTTTGTGTGTCTGTGCTTGTCCCCCTAGCATTGCTTGACAACCGATGTTGGTGTGTTTACGTCCCCGTCACTTAGCGGTTCAGCAAAATAGACCGAGAGAATAAGTACTGGGCTTACAAAAGAATAAGTGCCGGGGTCGAGTTGCTCGATTAAAGGCAGTGCTCCAACATGGCCGCAGTCAAATGACTGAAACAAGTAAAAAGAGTAAAAGAGTATTATTATAATTGTTGTTGTTGTTATTGATATTATTATGGCGGCCGAGTTGGCAGAGTCGTTAAGCACGCCGGACAAAACGCTTAGCGGCATTTTGTCCGTTTTTACGTGCTGAGTTCAAACTCTCCGAAGGTCAACTTTGCCTTTTATCCTCCCGGGTTCAATGAAATAAGTATCGGTCGAACACTGGTGCCGATGTAATCGAGTGGCACCCTCCCTCACAATTTCAGCCCAGGTGTCTATAATATTTAAAAATTTTTTTATTCTTTTACTTGTTTCAGTCATTTGGTTGCGGCCATACTGGAGCACCGCCTTTAGTCGAGCAAATCGCCCCAGGACTTATTCTTTGTATATATATATTATATAATATATATATATATATTATATATATAATATATACATACGAGGGGTTCTTTCAGTTTCCGTCTACCAAATCCTTTCACAAGGCTTTGGTAGGCCGAGGCTATAGCAGTAGACACTTGCCCAAGGTGCCACGCAGGGGGACTGAACCCGGAACCATGTGGTTGGTAAGCAAGCTACTTACCACACAGCCACTCCTGCGCCTATATATATAATATAT
>NW_021836391.1:0-24877 GCF_006345805.1 Octopus sinensis
GAATACTTAATAAAATAATAAGATTGTATTGGTCATCTCTGTCATCATTGAAATTTTATATATCCTTTTTTTTTTTTTACATTTTGTCTTAATTAGAGAAAGGTATTGAGGTAATTTTTCTACCAGCCGATGCCCAGCTTATCATGAATCCCTCTACTTTCTCCCTATATGGTGGTATTTCCTTTGGTCTTTTGAACAATGAACTGTTCAACTGGCAGATATGTTTCATCATAGATGTGAACAACTTCACCATCTTTGCAGTGAGATTGTTTAGTTTACCTCTCTGATAGTGTACAAATTGCAACAAGAGAAATGGACGATAAATATACAAGTATGCCACACCAAAAGGACTACATTCATATATGGATTCCTATGTACATGTGTAGATCTTCAATATCCTCCCAAAGAACCTGAGAGACCTGCATGGGGTGGATGCAGATGTCTTTAAAATAAAACTGGATCTCTTCCTGTCAGGTGTCCCAGATGAACCAACTTCACTGCAGGAGGTGCAGATGAGAACAGCTGCATCGAACTCTCTCATGCACCAAATGGCAATTGCTAAACAGCATTCGTGAAGTAAAATCATGTAGCAACACCGAATGGCGGTGCTCCAGCATGGCCACAGCTCGTGAGCTGAAATTAGATAAGATATATTTATAGCTAACTCTACATCCCAGCCTACCCATCTGCATACCCATCTGTCTATCTGTCTGTCCATCCTCTGTTTTGTATAATTACTTAGAAATTCAATAAATTGTTAAGCTATAATTAATATGCATATGCCATATTTCCTGATGTTACCCACAGTTGCAAATAACATACCTCCAAATTTACCTTTTGTTAATGATGAGTAACATTCTAGAAGTATTATAATCAAAATAGCTTATCTTTACTCAAGCTTTGGAATGAAAATAAATGGTAATTAGTATAGCTCAGTAAGTAGAGCATCAGACTTTTATGAGTTAACCATAATGATCTGAAGGTTGTAGGTTCTTGTCTGTCTGTGGTGTGCACCATTTGTTTAGATGCAGGTGTAGACGTATGCAAGAAGGTGTCCTTCTGTGGGTGCATCATTTGATTAGGTACAGATGTAGATATCTCTGAGACTTTTGCTTCTCAACCATATGTAGTGCAAAAACATGTCTGGCCAGAGGGAGATATTACTTTGCTTAGAAATGGATGAGTGTTGGTGACAAGAAGAGCATTTGCCTGTAGAAAATCTGTCTGACTTAACTGTTTCTGACTTAACCCTCTAGCATTCAAACCGGCCAAATCCGACCAAACTATTCTACTTGTTTTGTGAAGGCGTGTGGCTTAGTGGTTAGGGCATACGGCTGACGATTATAAGGTCGTGAGTTCAATTCCCGGCGACGCGTTGTGTCCTTGAGCAAGACACTTTATTTCACGTTGCTCCAGTCCACTCAGCTGGTAAAAATGAGTTGTACCTGTATTTCAAAGGGCCGGCCTTGTCACACTCTGTGTCACGCTGAATCTCCCTGAGAACTACGTTAAGGGTACACGTGTCTGTGGGTTGCTCAGTCACTTGCATGTTAATTTCACGAGCAAGTTGTTCCATTGATTGTATCAACTGGGACCCTCGTCGTCGTAAACAACGGAGTGCTCTTATACTCTACTTGTTTTATGTTCAAACTAGCCAGATCTGGTCACTCACACCTACCCTACTATGTCACTCTAAAAAAAATAAATGTTCACATCATCAAAATCTCAAAGCTACAAGATAATGTTTAATTTATTCAAAAAAAATGAATCAATAAGAATTATATTTGATAGAAAAATATGAATGCTAAAGGGTTAAGCAGGCATAGGAAGTGGACATTAAAATGATGATGATGATGATGATAGCAGGTAATTATTTATCCTAAAGACAGCCTTACTTAAGTAGATCTTTAATCAAAGCTATTCAAACAATATTCATGTAAAATCTTAGGGTTGTATCTGTGACGACATCCATTCTACTTTTCATCTTTTAAGATTGGTAACCCTTAACCCTTTTGTTACTATATTTCTCTTTAAATTTACTGTCTTTATTTCAATCAATTTTTAAAATAACAAAAGAAATTTGTCATTATTTGGTTGGGTTTGGAATATAAATTTACATGGAATTTTGCTGGAAGGTTCTAATATAGATCACTGTAAAGTGGGGGAGTTTGTGTCACAGAATCACAATTGGTCTCAGACAGGATGGTTTCAAAATGGTTAGTATAGTTACAGATACATAGTTGCAAGGATGGCTGAGGTTATGAAACTTTTTTGTAGCCACATGGTTCCAGGTTCAGTCCTACTGTTTGGTACAAAAGGCAAGTGTCTTCTAGACCAACCACCAACCAATGCCTTATGATTGAATTTAGTAGATGGAAATTGTGAGGAAGCTCATTGTATGTGTGTGTATATCTGGCACCTGTGCGGGTGGCACGTAAAAAGCACCCACTACACTCACGAAGTGGTTGGCGTTAGGAAGGGCATCCAGCCGTAGAAACACTGCCAGATCAGACTGGGCCTGATGCAGCCTTCTGGCTTCACAGACTCCAGTTGAACCGTCTAACCCATGCTAGCATGGAAAGCGGATGCTAAATGATGATGATGATGATGATATATATATATATATATATATATATACACATATATATATATATATATATATATATAAATATAAATAACAATAGATGGATTGTGGTTCACTATAGCTGTTTTATATGTTTTTTATCGATGAATAGAATTATTACATCACGTGAAAAATCCGTTTTCATCAGGTGAGTACATGCATGTAAGAATTAAACATTTTAAACATTCCAATGCAAAAATGCTATTTTTGATTCTACCAACCAAGAATTCAGAATTTTTGGTCAGTAGAATCAAAACAATGGCATTTTTGCTGTGAAACTGAGATGTTTTAAAATGTTTAATTCTTACATGTACTCATGTGATGAAAACATTTTTTTTTTTCACATGATGTAATAATTCTATTCATCAATGAAAAACATGCCTGAAACAGCTGTAGTGAACCACAGTCCATCTTTTGTTATTTGTTTATCATTCACCTGACTCAGAACCTGCAATTACCATGAATCTGGAGTCTATTGAGAAATACATATTATTATATATAATATATATGTATGTATATATATATATATATATAAGCGAGAAAGAAGCAACAAGAATGGATAGGTTTTTAGTACGATCGTTTCATACAAGGACAGGTTTTATTAAAAGTTGCAACTTTAATAAAACCTGTCCTTGTATGAAACGATCGTACTAAAAACCTATCCATTCTTGTTGCTTCTTTCTCGCTTATAATCACCCCACATTACTGTATTGTTAAATCAGTATAGTTTTTTTTTTGGTGCATCTAAGTTAAGTACCATATTCAAGTAAATTTTTTTAAATTAACTTGAATCTTTATTGCTCTTTGTATATAATATATATATATATAGTACAGTTGGTGCAGTATATATATCTAGATGCAGCCTTGAGATTCATTTTCAGTTGACCTTTTTGTCATTTTAACACAATTGGAGTATAAATCTGTCCTAACTTTAGTAAGCATGTATTTGTTCTTCAAATATTGCTTGTACACTATAGTGATTTCGCTGACCTAGCCTTGGTGTTTTACTTTCTAAGGACCTGATCGGCTTGAATCCTAAATAGGAGTGGCTGTGTGGTAAGTAGCTTGCTTACCAACCACATGGTTCTGGGTTCAGTCCCACTGCGTGGCACCTTGGGCAAATGTCTTCTACTATAGCTTCGGGCCGACCAAAGCCTTGTGAGTGGATTTGGTTGACGGAAACTGAAAGAAGCCCATCGTATATATGTGTATATGTATATGTATGTGTGTGTGTTTGTGTGTCTGTTTCTCCCCCCTCCCCAACATCGCTTGACAACCGATGCTGGTGTGTTTGCATCCCCGTAACTAAGCGGTTTGGCAAAAGAGACCAATAGAATAAGTATCAGGCTTACAAAGAATAAGTCCTGGGGTCGATTTGCTCGAATAAAGGCGGTGCTCCAGCATGGCCACAGTCAAATGACTGAAACAAGTAAAAGAGTGTGTGTGTGTGTGTGTGTAAGTGTGTGAATGTTTTTGTAGTGGTAGGGTGGGATTTGTTGTATAGGTGTGGTGGTCGGTGGTGCTGGAAACAAAAAGTCGGCAAAAATATGAGGAAGATTATAATGTTCTGCTATATACTGAAGGATTGGCAAAGTTAATGATATTAAAGACAGTGTTTACGATAGTGGAAATAAGAATGGTGCCAACAATGACAAAAATAACAATGACATTGATGGTGATGATGATGATGGTGATGACGACAACAAAAGTAATGATGGTGACAGTGATGTTGATATATGTATGTGTGTGTGTGTGTGTGTGTGGCGGAGTATATATAGGTATATGTAGACATAGTATTTGCATATACATGTGAACACACAAACACACACACACACATATAGATATCTATTTATTTCTTTATTGCCCACATGGGGCTAAACATAGAGAGGACAAACAAGGACAGACAAAGAGATTAAGTCAATTACATCGACCCCAGTGCATAACTGGTACTCATGTAATCAACCCTGAAAGGATGAAAGGCAAAGTTGACCTCGACAGAATTTGAACTCAGAATGTAATGGCAGACGAAATACCGCTATTTCTTTACTACCCACAAGGGGCTACATGCAGAGGGGACAAACAAGGACAGACAAATGGATTAAGTTGATGATATCGACCCCAGTGCATAACTGGTACTTATTTAATAGACTCTGAAAGGATGAAAGGCAAAGTCAACCTCGGCGGAGTTTGATCTCAGAATGTAACGGCAGACGAAATACCACTAAGCATTTCACCTGGCGTGCTAACGATTCTGCCAGCTCACACACATATATTTATAGAATATATATCTCATTACCAGCATCATTTAATATGTTTTCCATACTTGCATTGGTTGGACATTCAAAAATACCTGCTTTGAATACTCTTCATAATGCCAACAACATTGTAGAATGTACTGGATGCTTTTTTTCCACATGGCACCAGTATTAGTGAGGTTATCAAGCAACTTTCCGGAATGAGACCCACTCAGTTACGGAAAGGAGGTATTGATGTAAGTTGTATTGCGTTACGTTGTGAGTTCAAATTCCGCCGAGGTCGACTTTGCCTTTCATTCTTTTGGGGTCGATAAATTAAGTACCAGTTATGCACTGGGGTCGATGTAATCGAGTTAATAGCTATGTCTGTCCTTGTTTGTCCGCTCTGTGTTTAGCCCCTTGTGGGTAATAAAGAAATATGTATTATATCAGGTGATGAGATGTTAAAATATAATGCAGGAATAGATGTCTTGCTCTAGAGAATATACGTGGTTATTCCAGTTGGAAGAGAAAGAAGATGGTGGTAAGACTGTTATCCTCAATTTCCGAGAGGGCAAATGAAGAGAAGTAATATGTATTAGTAAATAGGTTTGCGAGAATTTGAGAGGCAAGTAGGAAGGATAGAGCGAGATGCAATGAATGGTAAACACAGGTGGAGGCAAAGTCAATTCAGAAGAAAAGTAGAAAAAGGAAGTGTAGATCAGGGAAGTTATATATATACTCTATACTCTTTTACTTGTTTCAGTCATTTGACTGTGGCCATGCTGGAGCACCGCCTTTAGTCGAGCAAATCGACCCCGGGACTTATTCTTTGTAAGCCCAGTACTTATTCTATCGGTCTCTTTTGCTGAACCGCTAAGTGACGGGGACGTAAACACACACCAGCATCGGTTGTCAAGCAATACTAGGGGAACAAACACAGACACACAAACACACACACACTACATATATATGACAGGCTTCTTTCAGTTTCCATTTACCAAATCCACTCACAAGGCATTGGTTGGCCCGGGGCTATAGCAGAAGACACTTGCCCAAGATGCCACGCAGTGGGACTGAACCCGGAACCATGTGGTTGGTTAGCAAGCTACTTACCACACAGCCACTCCTGCGCCTAATTATATATATATATATATATATATATATATATATATATATATATTATAGATTTATATGTAAACACATATATACATGAGTACATATGCGTATATATTATGTGTATACACACACGCACATATATTTGTATGTAAATACATGTATCTGTGTCTGTACATGTATATCTGTATATATACGTTTGTGTGTGTGCATATGTTTATTTGGGTATGTATATGTATAGTTGTATAATAATACATAATATATTTATGAATATGTATACAAATACGTTTTATTATATGTATGTATGTGTGTATATATATATATATATATATATATTTATATATTATATAATATAATGTGTGAATCTACATTGATATGAAGATATGTATGTTTTTGTGTTTGTATATATATAATATATATATATATATTTATAGATTTATATGTAAACACATATATACATGAGTACATATGCGTATATATTTATGTGTATACACACACGCACATATATTTGTATGTAAATACATGTATCTGTGTGTGTCTGTACATGTATATCTGTATATATACGTTTGTGTGTGTGCATATGTTTATTTGGGTATGTATATGTATAGTTGTATAATAATACATAATATATTTATGAATATGTATACAAATACGTTTTATTATATGTATGTATGTGTGTATATATATATATATATATATATTTATATATTATATAATATAATGTGTGAATCTACATTGATATGAAGATATGTATGTTTTTGTGTTTGTATATAATATATATATATATATGTATATATATATATATGTATATATACATGTAGGTTTGTATATACATTGTATACATGTATGTATATTTTTGGATAGGCATATGCAAATATTTTTCTATTTATTGTTTTAGTTGGATTTTCATCTAGTTTGATAATCTAATTATATAAATTACATCTAATGTTTGTTGTGCTATCTGTAATGTCATTACTACCACCATCACCACTACCATTATTACTATTACCACCGCCTTAGTGAAGGTGGAGGTATTGTTTTCAGTCGCTTTTGTTTTTTTTTTTTGTTTGTCCATGGACAAGATATCTCAAGAACTGCTGGATGGATTTGGATGAAATTTTCAGGGATATTTGGCCACGTGATTGGCACGAACTGATTAGATTTGGGGATTGATCTGGTACCAGCCAAGGATTCTGGATTATTTTTTCCAGTTTTTTTTTTACTTAATTTTTGAGAGCAGTTGGGTTCATTTATAAAGAGAAGGTCTTGCAGTCGTTTCCAGGAACAGCTGTAAGACCTTCCCTTTATAAATGTTCTGAAAACTATTCACAGCATTGGATTTTTTTTATCTCATTCTGTTAATTTTTATATATATATAAATATATATGTATATATATATTGTCAGTAGATAATAAATCTGAAATAGAAGCACACTCTAAGTTATAGTACAGTAGAGTATATAAGGATATTTCTGGCCAGTCTATGGGGTTACCCATAAAGTGCTTAGCTTTATGGCATTTCTTCAGACTGTAACCTATATATATATACATATATATGATGTTGTGGTTGTATGCTAAGTGGTTTGTTTCTAGGTTCATTCTCACCGTATGGCATCTTGAGCACATGTTCTACTATAGCCCTGAGATTTGGTACATTGAAACTAAAAGAAGTCTTTTGTGTGTGTGTGTGTGTATATATATATATCATCATCATCATCATCATCATCATTTAACGTCCGCTTTCCATGCTAGCATAGGTTGGACGGTTCAACTGGGGTCTGGGAGAGCCGAAAGCTGCACCAGTCCAGTCAGATCTGGCAGTGTTTCTACAGCTGGATGCCCTTCCTAACGCCAACCACTCCGAGAGTGTAGTGGGTGATTTTATGTGCCACCGACACAGGTGCCAGACGAGGCTGGCAAACGGCCACGCTCGGATGGTGTTTTTTATTGCCACCGACACAGGTGCCAGACGAGGCTGGCAGACGGCCACGCTCGGATGGTGTTTTATGTGCCACCGACACAGGTGCCAGATGAGGCTGGCAAACGGCCACGATCGGATGGTGTTTGTTACGTGCCCATATATATATAGGGAAAGTTTACGAAAAAAAACAAAAGACGAAGACAGGTGGTGTACAAAACAAACAGATGTATTAGTATAACACTCAGGAATAGAAAAAGTCTTTTACGTTTTGAGCCTACGCTCTTCTACAGAAAGGTACACAGAAAAAAAACAAGGAGAGAAAAAAAATGTGTCTGTGGAAGTATGTCTGTGTTTGTTTTTGTCCCCAACCACAGCTTTGACAAAATGCTTTAACAGTATTTCTTCCAGTTTTATGTTCTGAGGTCAAATACTGCCAGCGTCGACTCTACCTTTTGTACTTTCGGGATCGATAAAAATATATACCTTATCATTTTAGCATAATGACACACAGCCGAGAGACAAGCACAAATTTAAAGGCATACACTCAAAGACACACAGATACACACACAAGCATACACACACACGCACACACACACACACAAACATACATATGTATATGTATTAAACTGGTACTCTGTTGGTTATGATGACGAGGGTTCAAGTTGATCCGATCAACGGAACAGCCTGCTTGTGAGATTAACGTGCAAGTGGTTGAGTACTCTACAGATACGTGTACTCCTTAACATAGTTCTGAGGGAGACTCAGCATGACACAGAGTGTGACAACACCAGCATTTTTGAAACACAGGTACTACTCATTTGTGTCACCTGAGTGAACTATGTCAACACAACAATTCGCTTGGGATTGAACTTGTGACCTTATGATCATGAGCCGAATACCCTAACCAGTAAGCCACATACCTTCATATATGTATATGTATATGTATATGTGACACATGAAGGTGCATGGCCTTGTGGTTAGGACTGTTGTACTCAGGATCATGAGATTCTGGTTTCAATTCCCAGACCGGCTGCACATTGTTTTATGGAGAGCTAGGGAGGAGCAGTTGCTTCAGTCCGCTCAGCTGTAAAAGAGAAACTCTGTGATGGTATAGCCTTCCAATTGGGTTTTATGTTGGCCTTTTATGTATAGCCTTCCAATCTTTATGTTTTATATATTGCCTTCCAATCGGGAGAATGTTGGCCTGTTCAACTAGCCAGTAGGATGGCATCGTTCAGATGCTAAAATGATGCAAAGCGCATTGTGACCAGTGATGTATAACAGCATCTGATAGTCTAGTTGACCACATGATCACATGATATAACACCCACATACACACACACACACACACACACACACATAGTTGTATTATCAATCTATTGTAGATACAGAGACATTATTCTCATTATTATTATTATTATTATTATTATTATTATTATATATTGAAGCGGGAATGTTCTTGGTTGGAGTGTCTTTGATCATAGGTCTGTTTCAATCAAGATTGATCTGAGACTCAGCAACAACAACAACAATGCATACAGAATAAAAATATTTAATAAAAATATAGTTTCTGTGTTTCAAACCGATAAGAATGGTGAACCAAAAGACTTGCAGCCAGCCTTTAGTTACAGTATTGTTTTATTTTATTTTATTTTATTTTTTTAAAGATTTTGTGTTCAAATGTTGTTGGGGGTCAATTTTTGCCTTTCATCTCTTTCCTCCACCACCACCACCACACCACCAAACCCACCCACCTCCAGGCCTTGATAAAATAAAGTAATGACCAAGGTCTGGGGTGGGGGTAGTGGAGTTATGTAGTGGGAGGTGGGGGTGGGGGTAATTTTAAATCAATTATGCTGCTTTCTTTTAAAATTTGTGACCATCAAAGTCATATTATTATCATTATGATGATGATAATTACTGACGTCATAATTCGTCATCATCATCATCATCATCATCGTTGTCGTCATCATCGTTATCACCATTGTCATTGTCAGCATTGTCTCATCATCACTGTCGTAATCATCGTCTTCGTCATCATTGCTATTATTACCATCATTGTCGTCATCTCATCGTCATCATCATCATCATCATCATGGTCGTTATTAGCAGTACCGGAAGCATCATCAACATTATCATCATTGTTTTAAATTAAGCGATCATACATTTTATAGGGCTGTTTTTATTTTTTTTTTATCATTATGATGGCTCATGTGTGTGTGTGTGTATGTGTGTGTGTGTGTGTGTGTGTGTAGAAAGGAAGTGGGTTCTTTTTTTTTCCTTTTTATTTAATATCACTATGGACAGACCAGAGCATTAATAAAATGGTGATAGATTATCGATCTCTGGGTGAAATGATCAGAGCTCACTCTTTCTGTGTGTGTGTGTGTGTGTGTGTGTTTGCATGTGTGTGTATCTGCATGTGTCTCTCAGTCTCTATCTCTCTTTCTCTCTCTCTCACACACACATACACATATACACTCATCTTATCAAGTAGTGATAGCCATACAAGATTTCTTGTTTGTTTTTGAAATTGATTTTTGCCAATCATCTTGCATAACGAGATCACGGTCCATTTAATGAAGCTGAAATCAATATGACTTAGTGTTCGAAAGCTGGGAGGAAATATTTTCCTTTTCGACCTGTTTGTTTTTTTTTGTTTTTTTTTTGTTTTAATTTTGGTTGTTTCAATTCTTGATTTGGTCACCTAATAATATTTGCCATGAATATTGAGTGGTTTTAAGCAAAGAATAATGATAGTCTATTAAAGTAAGCAACATTGGTTAAAGAAGAAATATTTCCAAGTTTTTCTATTTCTTCTTACCGTGGTTAAATTGCGGTTGGGTTATCGATTAATTTCTGGTGTACATTTCGCTGAATCAATCAGTCTGTGAATCTCTTTATCAGTGTTTCTGTCTGTCTCTGCACATGTATACCTAAATACCAGTCTACATGCCTGCTTACATACATGGAATGGAAGCACACCGTCGGTTACAACAACGAGGGTTCCGGTTGATCCAATCAACGGAACAGCCTGCTCGTGAAATTAATGTGTAAGTGGTTGAGCACTCCACAGACACGTGCACCCTTAACGTAGTTCTCGGGGTTATTCAGCGTGACACAGAGAGTGACAAGGCCGACCCTTTGAAATACAGGTACAACAGAAACAGGAAGTAAGAGTGAGAGAAAGTTGTGGTGAAAGAGTACAGCAGGGATCACCAACATCCCCTGCCGGAGCCTCGTGGAGCTTTAGGTGTTTTCGCTCAATAAACACTCACAACGCCCGGTCTGGGAATTGAAAACGGTGATCCTACATACATACATACATACATATATATATTATATATATATATATACTTGCAATGGAACTGAACCTAAGACAGTGGTGTAGAAGCAAGCTTCTTAACCACACAGCCACACCTGCACCTATATGAATATATATGTAAGGCACAGGTGTGGCTGTGTGTGTAGGAAGCTTGCTTCTCAAATACATGCCTCTGGGTTCAGCCCCACTGCGTGGCACCTTGGGTAAGTTTCTTCTTCTGTAGCCTCAGGCCAACCAAAGCCTTGTAAGTGGATTTAGTAGACTGATACTGAAAGAAGCCTGTTGCATATATATGTGTGTGTATATATTTATATATATTTATGTATATATTTATGTATGTGTGTATTTGTGTTTGTTCTCCTGCCATCACTTGACAACTGATGCTGGTGTGTTTAGTGGTTCTGCAAAAGAGACCGATAGGATAAGTACTAGGTTCACAAAGAATAAGTTCTGGGGTTGTTTTTTTGACTAAAACCCTCTAAGGTGATGCTCCAGCATGGCTGCAGTCAAATGACTGAGACAAGTAAAAGAATAAAAGAAATACATATATATATATATATATATATATATATATACACACACACACACTGGTGTGTATGATTGCATATAGAAACATATATTACTCAAAGAAATCTCAACCTTGTCTAATTTTCACATTTTATTTACCATCTTATAATAATATAATATAATAAAATGATAGAATATTAATTGTCCATTTTGATTGAACTAGAACTTTTATGCATTAAACTATGCAATCTTCAGGTTCATAACTATCTTCAGGACATAACTGTCACCACTACTACATGAACCTGAAGATAGCATAGTTTAATGCATGAAAGTACAAGTTCAGTCAGAATGAACATTTAATATTCTATCATTTCATTATATTATATTGTATTATCTTGTATTAAGATTGTAAATAAAACGTGAAAATTAAACAAAGTTGGAATTTCTTTGAGTAATATAAATATATATAAAAGAGCGATGAGCTGGCAGAATTGTTGGACACTGGGCAAAATGCTTAGTGGTATTTTGCCTGTCATTACTTTCTGTGTTCAAATTCTGCCAAGGTAGACTTTGCCTTTCATCCTTTCAGGAGTCAATTAAATTAGTATCAGTTATGAACTTGGGTCAATGTAATTGACTTAATCCCTTTGTCTGTCCTTGTTTGTTCCCTCTATGTTTAGCCCCCTGTGGGCAATAAAGAAATATATTTCACTGGTTCCACTGCCGGTGGCATGTAAAAAGCACCATTTGAGCATGGCTGACGCCAGTGCCAGCTGACTGGCTCCTGTGTTGGTGGAACGTAAAAAGTACCCGCTACACTCTTGGAATGGTTGGCATTAGGAAGGATATCCAGCTGTAGAAACTTTGCCAGATCAGACTGGAGCCTGCTGCAGCCTCCTGTCTTGCCAGTCCTCAGTCAAACCATCCAACCCATGCCAACATGGAAAGCAGACGTTCAATAACGATGATGATATATACCGTCAGTGTATCATATATCCAAAAAAGAAGCACACTCTAAAGTATAGAGCAGTAAAGTATTTGATCACCAGTTGATCTAACAAGCGGGGCCTCATATCAGTGAGGGGGACCGGTGTGCATTGATGCCATTGAGAGGTAGTCCCCAAAACGGCATTCTCTCCCCATACACTTGCTGGCTTCGGGTATGCGGAGTTTTTGACTGGTAGCACTTGCATGTGCAAGTTGTTTGCCAGACATATATAAGCCAATGTCCGGTCATAGAGTGACCAATGGTTTTGCATCCACCGGGGGCTTAGCCCTGTGGACGACTCCTAGTACTACAAACTCTGCCATTTAAGTCTAATGAGTTGTTCACAGGGCTAAGCCCTTTATGGATGCAAAACCAGTGGTCACTCTATGACCAGACATAGACTTCACTGCATATAGATACACACACACGCACGCATACATATATTGTTTTTGCTAGTCTCTCAAGTCTGAGAAAGATGACTGGATTGCATGGTCAACACCTATAGACACTCATGTGACTTCCCAGGCCAAAGTCTGATGCACAGATATAGTTGAAGGTCAGGCAAGGAACACTGCTTGCTGGGATAAGAGCTGATGCCTTTCTGTGTCTCTCATGTTTTGCCTGAGGCACTGCTTACACCAATTGGTTTGGAAGTTGTTTGCTGCTTTGGTCCAGTCAGCTGCAGTATGCTCAAGATGGCAAGACTGGAACTTGACCCTCTTCAGGTTGGACTTGAGGTTATCTTTATACCTCTTCTTCAGATGACCTCAGGCACAACTGCTCCTCTCTAGCTCTCTGTAAAATAACTGTTGTGACACCCTGGATTTTTCCATGCCGATTGCATGGCCTGTCCATCCACAATCATACTCAAATACACAATTAACTCACACATATACGCATAGTATACTTAGAATGGTGCTATGTCTTTTTGTCTGATGTCACTTCGTCAAATGTCTTTCCATCCACATCTTTTGGTCTGAGGTCCTTTTTGATCTATGATTTTGTCAAAATCTTATAAAATTCTTAATGATTATTTGATTTTGATGTTCACCTTGTATTCTAAAGAATTTTTTAAAAATTGAACAAAAAAAACCATTGGGCAAAAAAATCATCGGACAAAAAGACATCAGTCCAAAAGACGTGGACAAAGTGACATCAGACAAAACGTTGGGTCACAGCTTAGAATATCTGTCTATTTTTGAGATACTTTTCCAATAACTGTTTCGTCATGTGATGATATGCATCTGTCGGTGGGTGATACACCTTGCTGACTTACGTGACATGAGTCACATCTAATTGTAGAATCCACTAGATTTTCTATTATGCATTACTGTGTGTAATTTCAGTTCAAGATTTAAGTGATGTCATCTCCTTAATTGTATGGTATCAACATAATGCTAAAGCTACCACAGATTAGTAATAATTCGATAAAAAAAATTATGGAAGGCTGAAATTAAAGTAAAAATAAAAACGACAAATACACACTCAAACTCACACATTGGTGTAATCATATGGTTAAATAGTTTACTTCTAAAACTTGTCTATCCAGGTTTGATCCCGTTGTGTGGCATCTTGGGTACATCTATTCTGTTAGTTTCAAGTTGACCAATATCTCATTAATATTCTTATTTCTTTATTGCCCACAAGGAGCATAGAGCATAGAGGGGACAAACAAGGACAGACAAAAGGATTAAGTCTATTACATTGAACCCAGTGTGTAGCTGGTACTTATTTAATCGACCCTGAAAGGATGAAAGGCAAAGTCGACCTCGGTGGAATTTGAACTCAGAACGTAGCTGCAGACGAAATACCACTAAGCATTTCACCTGGCATGCTAACATTTCTGCCAGCTCGCCGCCTTGATGTCTCATTAATATTCTGTTTGTTTTTATAATATTGAACAGTCACACCATCTTTCGATTTTCTCATTTGCCACTTGGCAGCATAGACATTATGACGTTAATAGTTGCGGTTGTGGTGGCGATGTGTGTATGTATGTACGTGTGAATGTGTGTTTTCGTATTGTACATGTGTGTATTTCTGTGTTTAAGGGTGTGTATATGTATGTTAGAGAATTATGAGTGATTTCTTTGTTTGAAAATTTTGAGATACACCTGGTTTTTCTCATTGGTTTTGTCCCTATAGAGAAAAAGGGACACATTTGATAATGTGGTCCCAGGTACAGTATGCAGAAGAGAAAGAAGAAATGATCAGATGTTCGTGCTTAGAACGAATTTGGTCATTGATCTACTTGGTCACGTTTGGCCTGGCCTGGGGCTAAATAACTTCATTAACTGTTGCCATATGGAAAAGGTGTTTTAAATGAGAAAACTACCCAGACGTTTTGACATTTGGGCTTTCACTTGTTTAAAATAATTATTTGAAATACTTCTATTTTATTAAAAAAATAAAATACGAATATTTCATCATAAAAAGAAATTTTAAAAAAAGAAATCTGAAAAAAATTTTTAAATTTCTAAAAAAACCCAATGCATTAACATTATTAAACAGATTGTACAAATACTTTTTATTATATTAATGAAGGAATTTTAAAATATGTTACTTCTGTTGAATTTTTTTCCCTTCGATTAAAAAGTTTTACCCATGAGTTCACTTGTCACAGTCAGTATTCACAAATGTATTTGATGTTTTTTTTGTTGTAATATCTCCCTATTTTAATAATTTAGTTTTTGTTTTAAGTTTTAAATTTGAATTTTTTCCCCTCAATATTATTTCATTTCTAATATAATAAAATCACCATAAAGCCACCCACCCCCAAAAATGAAGGTAAACATAAAATATTATTCATACATATATATATGTGTGTGTGTGTATAGGCATAGGAGTAGCTGTGTGGTAAGTAGCTCGCTTACAGACCACATGGTTCCGGGTTCAGTCTCAACTAATGCTTTATCCTGAAAACATATATTGGGTTTAGTTTAACACCAGGGTATTAGTATTACTAAGCCTAAGTAAAATATTAATGTAGGCATGGCTGTGTGGTAAGAAGCTTGCTTCCCACCCACATGGTTCCAGGTTCAGTCCCACTGTGTGGTACCTTGGGTAAGTGTCTCAGGTTGACCAAAGCTTTGTGACTGGATTTGGTAGGCAGAAACTGAAAGAAGCCCATCAAATATAAATGTGTGTGTCTTTGTTTCTGTGTTTGTCCCCACTCCATAACCAGTGTTGGTGTATTTATGTCCCCGTAATTTAGTGGTTTTGCAAAAGAGACTAACAGAATAAGTACTAAGCTTTTAAAAAAAAAAAGTTCTGGGGCCAACATGTTTGACTAAGGCATGGCCACAGTCAAATGACTGAAACAAGTAAAAGGATAAAAGAATAAAAAAAAACTATGTATATGTATGTTTGTGTGTGCGTGTGTATATGTGATGTTTTCTAAATATTGAAATTTTCTTTTCAGAACAAAAAGTTGTTGATTTTACTCGAGCTGCCAGAAAAGCCCGTTTGAAATCTTCCTTGATTTGGTTGGCCAAAAAGATGAAGATGATTCAGTACCTTGAAGACACATACCCGAACAGTGCATCTATCCAAGATTTATTAGTGTGAGTTAAAATTTTATTTTTGATGCTAATAATAATAATAATAATAATAATAATAATAATTGTGTACAGTGCTCAGGTGCACTACAACTCATCTAAAGTGTATATATAATCAGGTGTAGTTTCGGCGGATTTCGGAAAGCATGAGGGCCTTAAAGGATGCAGTGTCATGGCAGTCAACAACTGACACAGGCAGTTTATTCCATGCTTCAGCAACTCTGAGCGTGAAAAAATGTTTCCGACAGTCATGGGAGCTGTGTTGTTTTCTGACTTTGTAGGCATGTCCACGTGTGTTAGACACATGGAGATCAATGGGTTGCTAAATCTACTAAATCACACCTCTGTTCAGTCCCACTGCATGGCACCTTGGGCAAGTGTCTTCTACTATAGCCTCAGGCCAACCAAAGCCTTGTGAGTGGATTTGGTAGATGGAAACTGGAAGAAGCCCGTCATATATATGTAGATATATATATATATATGTATATGTTTGTGTGTCTGTATTTGTACCCCCAACATTGCTTGACAACCGATGCTGATGTGTTTACATCCCTGTAACTAAGCGGTTCGGCAAGAGAGACGATAGAATAAGTACTAGGCTTACAAAGAATAAGTCCTGGGGTCAATATGCTCGACTAAAGGCGGTGCTCCAGCATGGCCACAGTCAAATGACTGAAACAAGTGAAGGAGTAATGAGTTAAAATGCACACTATGTGTCTATGTATTTCAATCTTGGTTAATAATCAAAAGTGTAATATCAGGAATGCAAGTACCATAAATCCTCGAGTATAGTCCGCCCTTGAATATAATACACAGGGGATTTTAGGGGGCTGTACCTCTGAAAAACCTAAACCTTGTCTATAATACGCACTCCTTCTCTAACTTGAGTCAAGGAGGTCTATATAATGTCCTTGGTTTGTAAAAATGTATATGGTAATGTCCTTTATTATTATTGTATATATAACATAATGCAAATGTGTAGCTTTTTTGTGCACTTTGTTTGCAGAAAATAAAGAAATTACAGTAATAACGTTTAATAAATGTTGCTTACTGCAAATTATGGATGATTTTTTTTATGACTTCATTGATTTCAGGCTTAGCTTAAGGCATTTTCGCACCCGATATCACAAAATTCGTCTGAAGAAACATTGCCAGACAGCAAATAGAGACTCAGACATTGCTTAGAAAATATTTTTCATTTTTAGCCTCGTATATAGTACGCACTGGAGATTTTGACCTTTAAATTTTGGGGAAAAAATGTGGATAATACTCGAGGATTTACAGTAACATTATATAAAAGGGTGTGAATCTCAGAGATCAGTGAGTCTGTCCAGGCTGAATTCGATGCAAGAATTACAGGTGCTGGTACAGTCATATGATCCTCAGAAAAGGAGAGGTTGGTAATAAAAACCAAACTTGCTATCTCTCATTTGGTTTAGTATCTTGTCCCCACCTATGGTCATAAATGATAAGTAATGCCTGAAAGAGTATGATCATGAATGCAAGCAACCAAAATCTGAAGGATCTCTGGAATAATGTTATCCAACAGGGTGTGGAGCTTGGAGATCAGAGAATGTCCTCCTGTTGATCTGTTACTCCTCTGTATTGTGAAGTTACATCTTCGGTATTATGGACAAGTGATTAGAATCTTGCAGGAAAGAGTCACAAAATAGATTATTCAAGCTGAGCCAACTGTCAGAAATCCAAGGTGGGTAGACCAAGAATGAGATGGTTGGGTAAAATCTATAGTTACAGTTTGTTTATACTTGGTAACCCACCTGTGTATTTAATAATGGTTGCTTCTGATAGTACCTTATGGAGGAATTGCCTGAGGATTCTACGCCCACTCCACAACCCTCCCAGGAATAGTGGGCAGCAAATATAGATGGATGGATATTTTCTTGTGGTAAACTGGCAGAGTTAAAAGCACATTAGCTTGCATAGAATTCCTCATATTTCTTCAGAGTCTTAGCATTCTGAGTTCAAACCTCACCAAGGTTAACTTTGTCTTTGATCCTTTCTTAACTGATAGCTAGACTTCCATTCCAGGATGGTGAATAAGCAAAATGGTTACAGCAGGGCATCCAGCTGTAGAAACTCTGCCAGATCAAGATTGGAGCCTGGTGCAGCCATCTGGTTTGCCAGCCCTCAGTCAAAATCGTCCAACCCATGCTAGCATGGAAAGCAGACGTTAAACAATGATGATGATGATGATCAAATGAAATGTCTTGTAGTGTCTGCTTTAGTTCTTTTTGTTTGAGTTGCCAACAGCAAGAACTAATCACACAAATACAGGAGCACACCTAGCCTGTAATTCACTTTTGTGGACAGGTAAGCTTACAGCCATTGTAGATTAGCCAGCAATATCATGCTGAAGCCGCATTTAAAAGGGGACTGAAAATGACTGAAGTGAATTTTACACCATTTTCAAGATATATATGGTATTTGAAAGATCATGTCATTAACAGTTTCAGTATCACCTCGTTTATACTGATATGCAAATTACTTTGGCCTCAGAAGGAGAGGGACATGGAGCTAATTATTGTATGCATAACATTTGAAACAATAATTGGGTTGTCCGGAAAGTTTGTGCTGATTTTTAAAGGAAAGAAAAAAGTCAATAAATACTTGCCATTACATTTTTAATCAACCAAATATGAACCATTTTGTTGCACAATGCATCTCCATCTTTCCCTTAACTTGAAAATACCCTCTTCCCAGAATTGAGGTGCCTGGGAGGGTAAGTTGAAAAGTAAGCTACTATAAATCGGCACAAACTATCCGGACAATCCAATACATTATTACTCTTTACTCTTTTACTCTTTTACTTGTTTCAGTCATTTGACTGTGGCCATGCTGGAGCACCGCCTTTAGTCGAGCAAATCGACCCCGGGACTTATTCTTTGTAAGCCCAGTACTTATTCTATTGGTCTCTTTTGCCAAACTGCTAAGTGACGGGGAATTAGCTTCATTAAAAAAGAAAGATCAAACTAGTAATGAAAATTAATAAAATATATCTTTATATTTATGTTTGTACAGGAATTCAAAGGTGAAGCAAACAGACATGTTTACAGCTGTGGTGATGTTAAATGAAATGCAGAAGAGGGGCCTCATCAAAGAGGTTGACAAAGGAATGTGGATGAGGGTTCCTATCAGTCAGCAAAACAGCTCTAACAGTATGTAGCACATATATATATATGTTTTTAATATCTTTCTTTGCCCTGCTCTCATGCCATGTACTAAGCACCCACTACACTATGGAAACTTGTCGATGTTAGGAAGGGCATCCGGCCATAGAAACCATGCCAAAACAGACAATTGGAGCCTAGTGCAGCTCTTTCCAGCTGACTAACTCCTGTCAAACTGTGCAACCATGTGAGCATGTAAAATGAACATTAAATGATGTTGCCAGTGCCGCCTCGACTGGCTTCCGTGCCGGTGGCACGTAAAAAGCACCATCTGATCATGGCCGTTTGCCAGCCTCGACTGGCACCTGTGCTGGTGGCACATAAAAAGCACCCACTACACTCTCGGAGTGGTTGGCGTTAGGAAAGGCATCCAGCTGTAGAAACATTGCCAGATCAGACTGGGCCTGGTGCAGCCTTCTGGCTTCACAGACCCCAGTTGCACCGTCCAACCCATGCTAGCATGGAAAGCGGACGTTAAACGATGATGATGATGATGATGTGTATGTGTCTGTCTGTTCCATGCTCATCAACTAACTACCCTGCCTTTATAGATACACATACACCCATGTACATATTTATACACACATACATGCATCCACTTACATTCACCCTGCTACATACACACACTCGCACAAGAACTATAAATTACATATTATAAATATATGTATTTAGAAATATATGCAATCATAAAAAAAAAATTATTAGTACTCATGTTCCACTCTCATGTTCCACACTCACACGGCTACATGCACATATTGAAATCCTATCCTAATTTTTGTTAAACAGTCAGCAACGAAATGAATTAACCTATTTAACATTTATATATTTTTCACTTAATATGACATGGCTTAGTCATGTTGCTTGATTTTCTGGGCTGGATTCTGCATACTGTGTTCTCTTCTCTGAGGACTCTGCTGGTTGATGGGCTCTTTTTGGATGGCCATATGCTACATGACATGGTCACAGTGAATGAAGAATTGTCTCACAGAAATGGGGACTGACTGGGACATTGTTTGGAGGGTTGGCAAAGATCACCTGAGCAAATACTGATAAATGGTGGATGCAATAACACAGTGTAATGGTGCATGCCCTCATACCTGACCTGACCTGTTGGTTAGTATAGGAAGCTGGGGGGGGGGTAAGACGTTTACTATGATGAAAAAAGAAGTAAAGAAAGTTTTAAAGGTCTTCAGCTGTACATGTGACCGTCTTCAGAGTAAAAGTGTTAATATATAACAAGAGCACTCAGAGAGCACAAATCTCCACCAAGGCAACGTCAACATCTTCTCAACGATTAGCTAGACATGATTTTTAAAATGAGAATATCTGAAATAAACTCGGCTGCTCTCACAAAAGAGAATACTAAAAATGAACTGGACTGCTCTCAAAAATTAAGTTAAAAAAAAAAAAAAAGCAGGAAAAATAATCCAGAATCCTTGTCTGATACTGGATCGATCTCAAAATTTAATCAGTTTGTGCCAGTCATGAGGCCAAACATCCCTGGAAGTTTCATCTGAATTCATCCAGCAGTTCTTGAGATATCTTGTCCATGGAGAAGCAAACAAACAAACAAACAAACACAACTGAAAACATTACCTCTGCCTTCGCTAAGGTGGAGGTAATAAAAGTGTATTTGTGGTTGAGCAGTTGAGCATACTAATATAATTCACAGTCATTATTACATGTTTATTTAAAAATTAAAAAAAATTTTTTTTAATTATTTCTGTTTCTCAAACAAAGCATTGAGTTGACAGAATAATTTGCTCAAATAAAAAAAACGCTGAGAGATATTTCTTATGACTCCTTATGTTCTGAGTTCAAGTTTCACAGGGGTCAGCTTTACCTTTCGTCTTTTGGGGTCAATAAAATAAAATACAAGTCCAGTCAAACACTGGGGTCAATGTAATCAAGTTGACTTCTTTCCTCAGAATTGCATGTCTTGAATCCTACAACAGACCAGCATCTCATTCTGGAGTAATGTGGTGACCTTGGTCACTCACATGCCATAAAGTCAGGTAACCACCCTTAAGAGTGTTAGGGCTCAAAATAATAATAATAATAATAATAATAATAATAATAATAATAATAAGATTTCTCAGCATTTCATTGTTCCTTAAGGCAGTGAGCTGGCAGAAATGTTACCATGCTGGGCAAAATGCTTAGCAGCATTTTATCTGTCTTTATGTTCTGAGTTCAAATTCCACTGAGGTTTGACTTTGCCTTTTGTCCAGTTGGGGGTCAATAAATTAAGTATCAGTTGAGTACTGGTGGTGGGGGGGAGCAATAAAACAAGTACAAGTTGAGTACTGGGCTCAATGTAATCGACTTACTTCCTTCCTTCCTTGAAATTGCTGATCTTTGCCAAAATTTTAAACTAATATTTCAATGTCCATCACTTAGCCATCCTTCCCGTCTGTCTGCCTAATCCATCCATCTGTCACTCTCTTTCTATCCTAATCCTTTTCTTCATTCTCTCCTTTCTCTCCTTTCATCTGTTATTCTTTCTCAATTTACTTCTCTCTCTCTCTCTAATCTCGTTTATTAGTTTGCTACTTCTTTCTCTTTCCATTCCTTCTCATTCTCCAGTCTCGCCTCGCTTCAGAAATTCTTCTACCGTCTTTTACTTCATCTCGCTACATTCATGCTATTAACGTACTCTGTTCCGTTCTTTCTTGTTTTCATTCTACCATTTCTTCTTAACCTCTTGTATTTTCCCCCTCTTCTCCATATGTCCACACACATACACATTCATGCAAACACATACACACACATTCATGCAAGCACATACATACACTTGAAATATTCTTTCTCTTGCTTTGTATCTTTCTTTGACTGTCTCTGTTCCTCTGTTTCTTGTCTCTTTCTCTCAGTTCTTTTTCATTTTTTCCCCATCCTTCTCAAACTTTTCTTTATCTCTTTTTCCCTTTTCTTCTCATGTCCTTTCCTTATTGTCTCCACCCTTCCACCTCTCTCTCTGTCTTTGTCTCTGTCTGTCTATCTGTTTCTCTCTCTCTCTCTCTCTATTTTCACCCTCATCACAAACTTTGCCGCTCACTTCCACCCCATGTCAGTCATCACCAAGTCTACCAAAACTGTTGCTACAACCACCATCACCACCACTGTCACCATTACTACCAACATCACCGCCACCTCTGCCACCACCACCACCACCACCACCATTGCCACTACTAGTTACCACCACCACCTCCATTGCTACCACTACCATTGCCACTACCACTACCACCACCACTACCATCACCATTACTACTGCCACTATCACCACCAACACTAACATCACCACCACCACTACTACTACTATTACTGCCACTATGGTCACAACCACTACTACTACTGCCACCACTACCTACCACTGCAACCACCACCATCACCTCCATCATCATCATCATCTCTGCCATCAATTATCATTAGTATACAGATAATGCACAATTCCTTTGCAGCACTTTTGCGGATGCAATGTATTAAGAGAACATTAGAAAATTTCCATGAGTCTACATGGAACAAATTCGATTTTATCACCTATAATCCCTGCCTTCTGTGAGAGAGAGAGATTTTGGTACTTTGCATGAAAAGCTATGATAAAGAAAAAGTAAAAAAAAAACAAAAAACAAAACAAAAACAAAAGAAAAAACAAAACCAAAAGTCTTTGTGCTTTTTATCTTTTCTGAGCTTCAAGATCTCTCTAGCACACAAACAACACAAGAGCAGTTAAACAATAAAAGGGGGTCGCCCCGTCTTGGAAGTATTTATACACAAAAATCAAACAACTTCGACAATAAAGCCAAAAGCAACAACAACAACAATAACAATAACAAACAAAACAAACAAAAGTGTTGTACGATGGGTTTTTTTTTCTTTTTCTTCTTATTTTTCTTATTTTTCTTCTCTTTCCTTTTATTCTTATTCTTATTCTTTCTCGGATCTTTACAATGTTAATTATTTTCCGCATTCTTTTTTCTCCAAGAGCTAGCTTGTGCACTCGTAGACCACAGATGCCATCGCACAGCCATCAGTTTTCATGTCTCTTCGTATCGTATCACACATCAAACAAAGGACCATCTTTACTTTACGCCTCTATTTCACCAACGGGGATCACTGTGGTATCTTTGGTGTCTAAGAGGAACAGTGAGATGCAGTCTGATGGGTGTAGTCGCTATGTACAAACACTGGTTGCGTAGATACTGCACATATGTTCCATGTATGCATGTGTCTGTTTATGTATGCCTGATATATGTTTGTATATATATATATATATATATATGTATATGTATGTGTGTGTCTGTATAGACACATACATATATGCATATACTCACAGGCACACATATAAGCATATCTTTGCATATATTATATCTATACATGCACACATGTATGTATTTGTATATATAGTATACACATTATATATATATAGTATATATATAGCATACACATATAGTGTATATAGCATACACATATATATATTATATAGCATACACATATATATAGTATATATAGCATACAATATATATAGCATACACATATATATAGCATTATAGCATCACACATATATAGTATATATAGCATACACATATATATAGCATACACATATATATAGCATATATAGCATACACACATATATATAGTATATATAGCATAAACATATATATATATAGTATATATAGCATGCACATATATAGAGTATGTATAGTATACACATATATGCATATTTGTGTGTGTGTGTGTGTACATATGCATATATATATATATATATATATATATATATACCTACATATATATACACAGTGTGCAGAGATGTGTGTGTATGTGCATGTGTAAGTATAGCTCTGTGGTTAAGAAATTTGCTTCCCAACCATATGATTTCAGGTTCAGTCCCACTGTATGGTACCTTGGGAAAGTATCTGCTACTATAGTCTCTCATAAACCAAAGCTCTGTGAATAATTTTGGTTGGCAGAACCTGAAACAAGCTATTATAGACATTTATATCAACACCTTCATCGTTCAATGTCCGTTTTCCATGCTGGATTGTGTTGAACATTATGACAGGAACCAATGTGCCAAAAGACTGTATGAAACTTCATCGTCTGTTCTGGCATGGTTTATATGGCTAGATGCCCTTCCTTACACCAAACACTTTATAAAATATAATGGTTATTTTTTTTTTGTGACTCTAGCTTTTGATACCAGCCCAACTGAGACTGCCTCTGGCTCTGTAGTATAAATGTCTTGTTTTCAAAAGTTCTGAATTAACTTCTGGTTGAAGTCCTTCATTATCGGCTGAAAAGAGGTTGCCACAGTTCTAGGACAGCACTCTTCGCCTTATGAGGTGACATCTGGTGTCCCACAGGTATCTGTTCTTGGCCCCCTTTTATTTGTTGCATATGATGCCAACTTAAAGAATGCCAC
>NW_021836392.1:0-24729 GCF_006345805.1 Octopus sinensis
AATTTTAATTAGTTCTAAGAGGATAAGGCATCAGAATCAATAGAGTGCCGGACAAAATGTTTGCGATATTTTTGTCGCGGTTTCCTTACATTCAAATGCCGCGGCAGATCAACTGTCATTCATCCATCTAGAATCGGTAAGAACCATCACTTGTTGATCTAATATTCTAATAAAATTAAATGTAAAGGTAACTATAACGAAATATCAAAAGTCGTCCTATCCCCTTCGACCATTCTGAATAATGGTTCCTATACTGACAAATCCTCGAGAAAGACGAAACAGGATTTTAAACATGGTATTTAAATTGTGTATACAAATAATCGGAAAAAATTGCTAGGACAAAATCAAAATCGATCGGGATATTTGCGAACATTGGAATGAGATAAAGTTTTCAAACTTTGGGAATTATTCCTGGCACCTTTTCTGTAATTATGATCGTCATGTTCATCTTAAGTAGCACTCCACAAGGTACAGAAAGAATTAAAAATACTTTTAAAATGTTTCTAGATAACTTTTTCTAACTACTCGAATATTTTTGCGGCCTTTTCTTTTTTTTTCTTTTTTTAGAGTTAATATTGTCCAGATACCAAGGTTTATTCTAGTTTTTTAGTTTTTAATTAAAAAAAAAAACCCTTTTATTGCTATCGTGTTTGAAATGAGTGCGGGTTGTCTGTGAAGTAAGAGCGTCAGTGCGCTGTCGACACGTCAACAGTTTATGTTAGTCACAGTATCTTGCAAAGATTTAATACCAAAAATAAGTTCTTGTTAATCACTTACCTTCACTATTTAAAAATCAAGATACACATGCATTACTAAATATAAACTTTTAACCAAATTAATTACTATTTCAGTATAGCAAAGACCTATATATTCCCTAATGTGGTCGACTGCATGTGCGCCGTAATCAGCTATTTTGACAGATTTCATGTCAAGAAGCCACGTATTAAGTTTCTAATACGTCTCTAAAATATCTGTTACTTCATAAGTCTATATTGTTAAATAAAATTATCCATTGACACGAATAAAGTAAATTTAGAAAACTGTTATCGAACTCTGAACAAGTTCTAAAATAAATTAAGAACATATATATATAAGAAAAAAAAATCGCTAAGTACCAGCAACTTTCTTGCAAATATTCTCAAGTTCAACTGCTTTATTGGTATTGATATCAACTTTTGGAGACTTCAACTCGGATTTTCGTTTGGTATTCTCAGGCTTAGTGGCGTTATTTAAAGCAGAATTCTGTTGACCAGAAGAAACCGGTTTAGACGGTGTATTGACGGTTTGTTTGCGTTGAAATGATAGTTGAACTTTTGCCTCTGCTTGAGGCAAGGACGGTCCATTGACAGATTGATTAGCAACAAGTGGTATAACTTTCAGCTGATTTTTCTCCAATTTTGGAGACTTAGGTTCAGGAATCTTAGTAGCTGGAGATGATTCCGAAGCTGCGAAGTTTTGAACAGATACATTTTTTTTTACAGTTTTAATATTGAAAGATGTTCCAACTACTTCTGTACATTTTGACTGTTGTGCTTTCTCTCTATTTTTGTCTTTGAACTTTTTATACTTTTTTCGGTCGCCTTTTTCAGCTTTTTTCTCAATTCTTGCCTTTTTCTCTTCTTCTTCCTGTCTAAGTCTCTGTTCCTCCATAACTTCTTCGAATGTCTTTTCTCTCATACTGAACATTGATATCAAGTATATAATGACTGCCGAGAGAATGCAACATGTCACACCAAAAGTAAAGTGTGTATCTCCATGTTTAAAAAATAAAAAAAAAAGATTATCAAACAGTACAAAACAGTAGATAAGTAGCCTCGGCCGGATCAGTTGAATTGTTATGTCCAGTTAAATTCTTACGTTATTCGACATGAAAAAATATTGGGGTGAATTAAAATAATTGGTAAACAATGTGTAAACAAAAATAAACAAATGCAGTTAATATCAACCACTTCTTTGCCGCCCTTGGTCCAAGTAGTTAGTTTTAAGTCCACGTAAGCAGTTCTTTCGGGAGATGAGCTGTGACAATTCTTCAGTAAATGCTGAATGACTGAAACTTAAACTAAAACTAGGAAACAAATGTTCAGTTTTTGCCAAGAATAACTGACCGGTCTCTTGTTGCCTAAAACCTATTAATTAAACATCCAATAAAAGGGAAATGTAAGAAAGTGTGGTTTTGAGTTGGAAATTGTTTAAAAGTTAATGTGTTGAGATGAATTGAATGTGAAGTGCTCAGTCGTCAGCGAACATAAACTATATAAACAACGGTAAACTTAGTAGTAGTGAAGTCATCGCTAAACTAATATAGTGGGCGGTCGTCAACCAGACAACATTCCAAACAATGGACGATCGTTTTAGCTTTGCCGGCAATATCTAACGACAACTTCTATTGGTCAAATACAGTTTGACTGGTGTATCTTTCTAACTTCCTCCCATCTACATACAAATATTTATTACTTTTGTCAGTTAAATGCACCATTAATACATAAAAAATTAAATTCTAAAATTTATATATCTTATTTAGAAAACATTCCAACGTAATAATAATGTTAAAGAATGATTTTCCTGCTATCAAATCTAAATATATTCAGTAGTGCTGTAGTGGGGGTATGAACAGAAAAGCGCATTACCCAGTCTCTAATAGTGCTCGTAAATTTCATTTTGGACTTAGAATCTTTGCACTATTTCGAAACACGATGGAATACATTTTAATACTTATATAGGAACCTTACTGATTTGTTGCTTTAAAATCAAGCAAGTGCGACAATGGGTGCTAAAAAGCGTTTAGCTTCGGAGTTGGAATCTTTCTTAAGTGGTATAAAAGTTTTTTTAATTGATATTGAAGGAACAACGACTCCACTATCATTTACTAAGGTAAGCACTCAGCAAATTTTAGAATTTTATTATTTGTCAAATTTTCTTTTGAAACTGAAATAAACATAGCTGAATAAATTTCTCATTTATATACATTGCTTGTTTATATTTGAAACATTTAACCCTGAAACTTATGTTTTGTTCAGCAACCTGAACGATAAGGTTTTGCATTCATTGCCTTTCATGTTGCACTTCTTGAAGCTTTATTTATACTTTTATTATGGCAAGTTCCAGCCCGGGCTCTATGCTTTGCAACTTTAAACCAGTTTAAAAATCGGGTTGGAATAAGTAAAAATGAACAATCTTTTTCTCTTCACTCTTTGCTGAAAACGGGTGGTGTGTGTATTCTTTACCTCCGACAAAAAAAAAATAAAAAAATAAAATATTATTCTTGGTACTAAACACCTGAATTATGTAAACACCTCATTGCGACGACGTTTCGTTTTATGATCCAGAAAGTGGAACTTCTGAAGTTCGAAATAGTATTTATTTTCATTTCCCGCCGCACATGGACATTTTCATCTTGGAATATAGTTGTGACCCAACGGGTCACGGTGAGTGTGTATATATATATATGGGAGCAACTGTCTTTGAAGATTCATATTGTCGTTGAATGCTCGAAATGAGTAGATAGACAGCCGATAACCGATGAAGAAGGGTCCTTTCTCTGTGTTTACTTATCCTGTTTTCCATTCTTTTTCTCAGTGTCTACGTATTTTACTCCTCTTTCCCTCGTTTGTTTACCTATTTCATGCTATTTGCACCGTTGGTGACGTTCTGTACCCATATATATATATATATATATATATAATTATATATATATTATTATAAGAGAACAAAGTGTACGTACGCCGCTATATATATATACCTATATATATATATATATATAAAATAAAGTACAAAATGGGACAAGAAAGGGATCTTTTCGGTTTGAACGGCAGTTTTTAAAAATAATTTCCACGTAACTAAACACTTTTAAACTTCGTATACTGGTAGAATGTGTTTGTAAAACATCTTTTTCTCTTGGCTTTATTGAGAAAATTCTATGGTTTGTAAGATATTTGTTGTTTTTTTCTTCAATTTCTGCAATTTCAACCAATCAATGACATCTATTAAGGTGAAAACATTCTGTGCCGTATGAATATGTCCCTCGTTTAAGAAACAGATTGGGTACCCTTCCCCCCACCCCTAACCCTAAAACAGATTGAAATGCAATAGATCGATACTAGGGTCATAATTATGGGTAACAATTTCATATGATACCGCTAGAAAAAACTGCCGTTCAAACCGAAAAGATCCCAAGAACGCAAAACAACCGGACAACTAGGCGATACAAAAGGGGTCTCTTTTTGTATCAACTAGTTGTCTGGATATTTTGCATTCTTGTCCCATTTTGTATTTTATTTTACACACACACACACACAACAGGCTTCTTTCAGTTTCCGTCTATCAAAAGTCCGAGGCTATAGTAGAAGGCACTTGCTGAAATAGTATGTGGAGTGACTGGACCCAAAATCCTGTGGTTGGGAAGCAGACAGGTATAAAAAAAAAAAGTGTTGGTATAGGAAATATCCCCCCTGTCCCAATTTTTCAAAACATTCCGATACAGTTGTAATCTACAGTATGTGAAAAGTATTTCCAGAAAAGAAGTTGGTTTGTGTGAATTTTCCGAAACTCATCTCCCCATGCCTTCGGAAAAGTTTTCTCCCAACAAACTCGACAGGGAAACGAACATCTTAAGTTGTTATACCGATTAACCATTACTTCTCTATCGACATGGACCTGCGTTTGCAAGTCATCTGCTGATCACCAATAAACAGTGGGAGCTGAAGTTCAAAAAAGAAAGAATCTTGACTCATGTCTACATACACGTTTGTGGCGATTCATCAAACATTGATTCATTAGAGCATACCACTTAATTGTGGATTTATTCCAGCGTTAGAGGCAACTTAATTGTATTTCCAGTGTCACTTTCACAATACCATTTCATTTGCAGAACTCTGCAGATTTCAGTAGTTTCACTTTCTTAATCAGAAGCATCTCCTAGTCGTAAACGGGATAAGTTTATTTCCGATTTAAAGAGTTTGTATAAACAAATTACTTAACATGAAACTTAGTCTTATTTGAATTGTATGACTGCATTGCACTAATCTCGGTTAATGTTTTTACAATATTACCCGGAAGCAACAACAAAAAAAAGTGCAACGGGTGTAAAAAAAAAGATGTGTATGGAACGAATATGAAAACAAAAATGCGCGCAAAGCAACGGGGGTGGGGAGAGAACTTTCGGAAAATTCACAAGATCCAAGTTTTCCCCTAATAACTTGTGGGAAAACGGGTTTTTTAAAGTGAAATTCCATATAAATATCTTTCAAACGGCATACATTACGGTTATAAAGTAATTTTTTGGGAAAATCTTTTCCGAGGGAGTGAGGAGAAGACTTTCGGAAAATTCACAAGTTCCGATTTTCTCCTTCATAACTTTGAGAAACATGGATATCTTTTAATGAAAGTTTATATAAATGCCTTTCAAACGGCATACCTTTCTATCTATACTCAAAATACTGAGTGTTTATGAGGAAGCCTGAAAAAAGTGTATCGTTCGACCCGGAATGCGACTTAGCTACTTAAAACAATATATTGCTCGGTTACTTTTCATACGGGTCGTCTCACCGCCAACCCAGCGACTTCATAAGATTCCTTTGGGGGCTGCAAGACAATACCCATGTTCCTGACACGGAATAATGTATACCGGTTCTTGATAAATCATTCTTCTTACACCCACTGAGCTTGTTAACTTGCTTATTGGTGACTGAGAGAACTTGTAGTAATTAACCGAAAATATTAAACAAATAAGGAATATATATGAGATATGCTAAAAGCAACAGCTAAATCGCCCTTGACTTTTCCTATAGTGAAACCATATTCAACACCATATTTATGAATTTGTTTTTTACACACGTTGCACAAACCAATCTGTTTTTTACACACGTTGCACAAACCAATCTATGTTTTTTACACACGTTGCACAAACCAATCTGTTTTTTTCAAACTCTTTTCCATTACACTCAAGCAAAAAAAATAATTTATAAATTTCCTTCTCTTCGAAATTCCTCTCCCCACCCCATCGGAAAAGATTTCCCCCACAAATTACTTTTTAACCGTAATGTATGCTTTTTCAAAGATATTTATATAAAATTTTATGGCAATCTTTCGTTTTGACTCAGGGACGTGAACATAGCCGTTTTCCTCAAAGTAATGGGGGGGGATCGGACCATGTGTATTTTCCGAAAGTCTTCTCCCCACCCTCTCGGAAAAGATTTTCCTCCATAAATTTCTGGTAAATTGTTCAGTTCAGGGATTTTAAAATAGTAAATAAAAATTAAGGGGGAGGTAACTAGTAAAGGGATATAAGTCAACTTACTGTTAAACAACAAATACTGTAGTGAGGGAAGCTGGCTAATTACAATTTTCGCAAGTGTATAAATTTATAAGTAGTCGACGTCGTGCCAACCACTGAAGAATTTTGTTTCGTGATTCGGCTACTTGGGTTATATTCCAAGATTACTTCACGGTTGAGGATTTCAATTTCAGGGAAAATGAAATGCGGTTTCGCTGGTCTTCCACGTGCCATTCTGATCAATTCCAAAGTAAATAATATCCAGTATTTATGTTGACTGATATACATACATGCATGCATATTCAGATGAATATGGTACTTAGGTTGAGGCACCAGAATTTAGTACGGTATTATCCATACAATTTCAAAGTAAGCTGATTAAAATCAAAATAAGCAACAAGGATATCCAGAGGTAATGCAGTAGAATCGTTTCAGGCAACTCCATTTAATTGAACAATGCAATCATTACATCAATTTAAAATACAGAGCAATATTCAGCCACACAAAGACATAGAATTTAATTAAATTAGAACAGATGGACACATTAGTATAATTCATCATCATCATCAATACCCAATAAATGGCCACGTTCGGATGGTTCTCTTATGTGCCACCGGCACTGGTATCACAGCTACAATTTCCATTGATGTTGATCAATTTTGATTTTCACTTGCCTCAACAGGTCTTCACAAGTAAAGTTTTGTGTCCCAAGAAGGAGAGGTATGCATAGGTGGACTGAGGCCACGGGTTATGGTCTCACTTGTCCTGCCGGGTCTTCTCACGCACAGCATACTTCCATAGGTCTCGGTCTCTAGTCATTTCCTCGATGAGACCTAAAGTTCGAAGGTCGTGCTTCACCACCTCGTCCCAGGTTTTCCTGGGTCTACCTCTTCCACAGGTTCCCCTCAACCGCTAGGGTGTGGCACTTTTTCACACAACTATCTTCATCTGAAATCTAGAAGTTAAAGAGATAGGCAAAGAACATGCTGTCTCACTCCAGCATAGAAGTTACTAAGTTTTTCAAGAAGATAAACATTGTTACAGACTCTGCCTGTCACTGATTTTTTTTTTGTTTTTATGTGGTCAGTTTTAATTTATAGATTAGTTCATCAAATCCCTTGTATATCTAATGCTGAGACAACAGAGGGCAGTATCTATTTGGGGTAGGGCTGAGGGAGCAGACAGACATCATAGTTGGTATATGTGTCTATATATATATATATATACACATGTATATGTATATATATCTGTATACACGTGTATATATATGTATACATATGTGTATATATATATACATATATACACACCATGATGGTCCTGTGGAGGACATTCGTTCTCAGCTGCCTGGATTACTGCTCACAGCTATGGTCAGTGTGAAATTAACAGCGGACCTTGAAGCAATCCAGAGAAGATTCACAAAGAAGATCATCCCTTTGCAACTGCTCAGCTACTAGGAAAGGCTGAAACAGGTAAGACTCTATACCATGGAGAGAAGGCGGGAGAGGTGTGCAGTAATATACATCTGGAAGGAATTGTGCTAAATTTTGGCATTGAAAGCTACACCAATGCCAGAAGGGGATGATACTGCATAGTGCCAAAGATCCCAGCAATGCTATCGTGCTTCAGACCTGGGTTTCAAGGGCCCACAGTTTTTTAATATTCTCCCAAAGAGCCTGAGGAACCTGCACAAAGTAGATGTAGACGTTTTTAAATCAAAGCTGGAGCTCTTCCTGTCGAGAGTCCCAGATGAACCTACATCAAGGCAAAAGCTGCAAATCACGGTAGCTATATCAAACTCCATTCTTCACCAAGTGAAACATATTGGAGGAGGCTCTCAGTAATAACAGTGTGGCTGCAGCTCAGTTGAAACTACATAAAAAAATGTGTATACATCTGTATATATAAATATATACAGAGAGAGAGAGCAATAAGAAAATGGAGGGGATTAACAGGTGGTTCATCAACTTTTAGACATTATATATATCAACTTATTTATTTATTTACTAAAATGGCAATTACAAGAATATACATACATGTATAACATATTCTGCTTTACATATAAAGTATATTAATATATAAGGACACCAGTAATTATTAAAATATAACATGCAGGAATATAAATTGGGTATTCCTGTATGTTGTATTTTAATAATTACTGGTATCTTTATATATTGATACATTTTATATGTAAAGCATAATATGTTATACATGTATGTATATTCTTGTAATTGCCATTTTAGTAAATAAAGTTGACATAATATAATGTCTAAAATTTGATGAACCACCTATTGATCCCCTTCATTTTCTTATTGCTCTATAAATTAATGGTAAAATATCTCTTACCCTCCACCCATTTCATACACTTGGTAATGTAATTGGAATGCAATAAAAAACACTTGGGTATTCTACCAGCAGTATATTGGATAGATATTATCCCTTAGTAGAGATTCACAACCTCTAACTTACTTGGAATATATATATATATATATATGTGTGTGTGAGTGATATATATATCTGTGTGTGTATATATACATTTGTGTGTGTATGTATGTTTATATATATATATATCATCGTTTAACATCCGCTTTCCATGCTAGCATGGGTTGCATGGTTTGACTGGGGTCTGGGAAGCCAGGAGGCTGCACCAGGCTCCAATCTGATCTGGCAGTGTTTCTACATCTAGATGCCCTTCCTAACACCAACCACTCCGTGAGTGTTGTGGGTGCTTTTTATGTGCCACTGATACGGAACCCAGTCAAGGCGGTGCTGGCATTGGCCACATTCGGATGGTGCTTTTTACGTGCCACCGGCACAGGTATCACAACTATGATTTCCATTTGATTTTTTGATGTTGATGTACTTGACTCAATAGGTCTCCTCAAGCACTGTGTGTGTATATATATATATTATTATCATCATCATCATCATCCTTTAATGTCCACTTTCCATGCTAGCTTGGGTTGGACGATTTGACTGAGGACTGGTGAACCAGATGGTTGCACCAGGCTCCAATCTGATCTAGCAGAGTTTCCACACCTGGATGCCCTTCCTAACGCCAACCACTCCGAGAGTGCAGTGGGTGCTTTTACATGCCACCTGCACAAGGGCCAGTCTAGCGGTACTAGCTATGGCTATGCTTGAAATGGTGTTTCTTTACTTGCCACCTGCATAGGAGTCAGTCTAGTGGCACTGGCAACAACCTCGCTCGAATGTTTCGTTTATATGTCACTGGCACAAGTGCCAGTTAGGCGACACTGTTAACGATCATGCTCAAATAGTGCTTTTTATGTGTTCACCGGCACGGAAGCCAGACAGCTGCTCTGACAGTGATCCCGCTCGGATGGAGCTGTTAGTGCTCCACTGGCACGGGTACCAGTCATCAAATTTGCTTCAATTTCGATTTCACTTGCCACGACAGGTCTTTGCAAGCAGAGTTATGTGTCCAATGAAGGGAGGGTGGCATGGGTGCCAGTCGTCGAATTTGGTTCAATTTTGATTTCACTTGCCTCAACAGGTCTTCGCAAGCAGAGTTTTGTGTCCAAACAAGGAAAGGTATGCATAAGTGGACTGGCTACATCCCTGGTAAAGGCCACGGGTTATGGTCTCACTTGTCCTGCTGGGTCTTCTCACGTACAGCATATTTCCAAAGGTCTCGGTCACTAGTCATTGCTTCAGTGAGGCCTAATGTTCGAAGGTCATGCTTCACCACCTCGTCCCAGGTTTTCCTGGGTCTACCTCTTCCACAGGTTCCCTGAACCACTAGCATGTGGCACTTAATCACACACCTATCTTCATCCATTCTCGCCACATGACCATACCAGCATAATCGTCTCTCTTGTACACCACAAGTGATGCTTCTTAGGTGTATATGTTTATATATATATATATATATATATATATATATACATATATGTATGTATATATGTATATACATATATGTATGTATATATGTATATACATATATGTATAGACATATATGTATGTATACTACTATGGCAATCCCTCAAGGTCGAGGATGATGGTCTTCGCGCAAATTTATTGGTGAGTCCGCAGGTGACTGATAAGACCAATTCTTGCTCAAAAAGATCGGTCACAGTGCGGACATCTAGTGCTGGAAGGGAGAGTCGCACGTGGTTGTTGTTGGCGCTCCTTCCGTCGTCGTCTTTTCTCCTCCAGCTCTGCAGACCTTTTTGACTCGAAATTCGCCGTTCCCTCATGGATGGTGGTTTTTCAGAGTGGTCTGTTTTTTGCCGTTTCCTCCCAGTTGGTGAAGTCAATGTCACACTTTTTAGGGTTCGATTTCAGGGAGTCCTTGTAGCGTTTCTTCTGGCCTCCTTTTGTATGCTTGCCGTCTTTGAGTTGGGAGTAGAAGATCTGTTTGGGAAGTCGTTCATCAGTCATTCTAACCACGTGGCCGCTCCATCTTAGTTGGCCTTTGATGACATAGGCTTTGATGCTGGTCATTTTTGCTTCTTGTAGCACGCTGACGTTAGTTCTTCTGTCTTCCCAGCTGATGTTGAGGATCTTCCGAAGACAGAGGGTTCTTCAAAGCCACGAGGGAAATATACGGACCTTCCACACATGGACAGGCTCCTCTGAAGAGTAAAGACGGAGCGACCATCCTGAAAAGCAACACCGAAATAGGAGACAGATGGAGAGAACACTTCGATGACCTCCTCAATCACAAAGCTACCATCGACAAAAGCATACTTGACGTGATCCCTAAAGAGGCCAAAGATTACTCTCTCGCTCAAATTCCATCCCTCGCTCAAATTCCATCCCTCGAAGAGGTAAAAATTGCTGTCACAGCGATGAAGAACAACAAAGCCGCGGGTCCGGATGGAATCCCAGCTGAGATCTACAAACTGGGAGGTGATTTTGTCCAACACCAGCTCTTGGTCAAAATCTGGACAAATGAAGTTGTACCATCCGACTTCAGCGATGCCAACATCATTACCATTTACAAAAGAAAGGGCGATCGTTCTGAGTGTGGAAATTACTGGGGTATTTCCTTATTGGCAACTGCTGGGAAGATTCTTGCACGCATCCTGAACAACCATCTCAGAACGCTGTCAGAGAGGATCCTTCCTGAGACACAGACCGGCTTTAGGCCATCACGAAGCACAACCGACATGATCTTCACGCTGTGACATATATATGTATATATATATGTATACATTTGTGTATATATGTGTGTATATATATATGTATATATATGTGTATATATATATATGTATATATATATATGTGTGTGTATATATATGTATATAGTGAAACATGGGCTGTGACTGCTGAGGATATGCGTAAGCTTGCAAGAAATGAAGCCAGTATGCTCCAATGGATGTGTAATGTCAGTGTTCATAATCGACAGAGTGTAAGTACCTTGAGAGAAAAGTTGAACCTAAGAAGCATCAGTTGTGGTGTGCAAGAGAGACGTTTGCGCTGGTATGGTCATGTGACGAGAATGGCTGAAGATAGTTGTGTGCAAAAGTGCCACACCCTAGCAGTTGAAGGAACCTGTGGAAGAGGTAGACCCAGGAAAACCTGGGACGAGGTGGTGAAGCATGACCTTCGAACTTTAGGTCTCACCAAGGAAATGACTAGAGACCGAGACCTATGGAAGTATGCTGTGCGTGAGAAGACCCGGCAAGACTAGTTAGAACATAACCTGTGCCTACATACCTTCCTCCTTGGGACACAAAACTCCACTTGTGAAGACCCGTTGAGGCAAGTGAAAATCAAAATCAAAATCAATCAAATCCGATATCAGAAAGCAGAAACAAAATCGAAGTCGATCAACATCAATGGAAATTGCAGCTGTGTAAACAGCGCCGGTGACAAGTAAGCGAACCATCCGATCGTGGCCGTTGCCAGCGTCGCATCAACTGGCCTTCATGCCGGTGTCACGTAAAAGCACCATCTGTTCGTGGCCGTTGCCAGCCTCACCTGGCCACCGTGCCGGTGGCACGTAAAAAGCACCATCCGTCCGTGGCCGTTTGCCAGCTCCGTCTGGCACCTGTGCGGGTGGCACATAAAAAGCACCCACTACACTCACGGAGTGGTTGGTGTTAGGAAGGGCATCCAGCCGTAGAAACACTGCCAGATCAGACTGGGCCTGATGCAGCCTTCTGGCTTCACAGACCTCAGTTGAACCGTCCAACCCTTGCTAGCATGGAAAGCAGACGCTAAATGATGATGATGATGATATTTATGTATATATATGTATATATATATATATAGTGTAAGTACCTTGAGAGAAAAGTTGGACCTAAGAAGCATCAGTTGTGGTGTGCAAGAGAGACGTTTGCGCTGGTATGGTCATGTAGCGAGAATGGATGAAGATAGTTGTGTGAAAAAGTGCCACACCCTAGCTGTTGAGGGAACCTGTGGAAGAGGTAGACCCAGGAAAACCTGGGACGAGGTGGTGTAGCACGACCTTTGAACTTTAGGTCTCACCGAGGAAATGACCAGAGACTGAGACTTTTGGAAGTATGCTGTGCGTGGGAAGACCCAGCAGGACAAGTGAGACCATAACCCGTGGCCTCTACCTGTGACGTAGCCAGACCACTTATGCATACCTTTCCTTCTTGTGACACAAACCCTACTTGTGAAAACCTGTTGAGGCAAGTGAAGATCAAAATCAAAATAGATCAACATCAATGGAAATTATAGCTGTGATACCAGTGCCGGTGGCACATAAGAGAGCCATCTGAACATGGCCGTTGCCAGCTCCGCCCGACTGGCCTCCGTGTCGGTGGCACATAAAAAGCACCATCTGATTGTGGCCGTTGCCAGCCTCGTCTGGCCCCCGTGCCGGTGGCACGTAAAAAGCACCATCCGATCGTGGCCATTTGCCAGCCTCCTCTGGCACCTGTGCAGGTGGCACATAAAAAGCACCCATTACATTCATGGAGTGGTTGGCGTTAGGAAGGGCATCCAGCCGTAGAAACACTGCCAGATCAGACTGGGCCTGGCGCAGCCTACTGGCTTCCCAGACCCCAGTTGAACCGTCCAACCCATGCTAGCATGGAAAACGGACATAAACGATGATGATGATATATATATTTGTATATATATATGTGTATATATATATATATATATATATTTGTCTATATATGTATATGTATGTGTGTGTATATATATATATATATATATATATATATATGTGTATATATATATGTGTGTGTATATATATATATGTATATATATTGTATATCTATATGCATATGTATATATTTATATGTATATATATATGTATGTATATACATGTGCATATATATATATGTATATACATGTATATATATATATATATATGTATGTATATACATGTATATATATATATATCTGTATATATATATTTGCATATATATATATATATGTCTGTATACATATATGTCTCTCTCTCTCTATATATATATATATACACACTATCCTAAGGTGACCCGCTCTTGAGGCGGGTGAGGGTGTGGTTGTGACTTTCTGTTTCTAATCACCACATTCTCCCCCTTTGTTTGCCTCTCACTTTCCCACTCTCTTACTCTTCCTTTCTCTCAGACTCTCTCTCGCTTTCTCTTACTTGTTGTCTTTCTCTATCTATCTCTCTCCCATTTTAAAAACTCAACTTTCCGTGCTTAAATTACAAATCCACTTCCACTTTACCATGTTGAAAATTTGATTAAAATTGGGTAAAAGGTGTCGAATCTAGACCCCCCAAATTTCCCAAAAAATCAACAAAATCTCTGTTTTCGCAGCAAAGCAACCATTGTAGCACCATAAAACGTCTACCAATCAATTTCTCACCCCAACGTACCCCCTCCTGTAAATTTTAGTTCCCTTCCAGCCCCATTTAGACCCTCTTTTACATAAAAATCCAATTTGTATCAACGTTCGCCTTCACTTTATAGATTAGACAGATATACCTGGCCTTGCTCGGGATTAAAATAGTTTATTATTGTTTTACTTGTTTCGGTATTATAACCCGATTTCATTCAGGTCTATGCAGGCCACATTTTAAAAGATGAGGAATTTTGCCCAAGAGGTCATGCCCTTCATTGAGCAAACTCGCTACCACTTTAACATAGTTGTGTATATTTTCAGCTCAATCCGACCACATATTCATACATTTTATATATATATATGTATCTATATGTATATATATATATATATATATATATATACGCATTAAATATGTACATATATATGCATTATATATACATGTCTGCACACACACACACACATATATATAAATTAATACAATATATCTGATATGATTGTGCGGTGGTGGTGGGCGATAATAATTCACTGTTTTAAAAGATGTGTCGCAGGAATATTTAAACATTTGTGGCTGTCAACGCTTTCTCTCTACAGATACAGATAGACGTACAGTGAGAGAGGTGGTAGGAGAAAGAGTGGCAAAGGTAACATGGATGGTATAGGGGGTGTAGGCATTCTCCTCTCAGAGAACTGGATGGATAAGGTTATAGAAGTTGTTAAGGTATGCGATAGAGTGCTTAAGCTTAGGCTAGTCCTGCAGAATAGCACAGCTACTATCATCTCCGCCTACACCCCAAATGATCAGAAGGACTACTTTTATGACACCCTTCTACAGGCTACCTCAAAGACGAGCGGCAATGACCACATCTTTGTGGCTGGAGACTTTAATGGGCAGGAAGCAGGTATCTTCACTGGGGTACACGGTGGCCATGGTATTGGCACCTGAAATGATGAGGGAACCAGGCTACTGGAGCTCTGTGATGCATGTAACCTTTTAATCTGCAACATTAACTTCAGGAAGCCAGATAGACACCTTATATCCTATCAATCAGGGCACTCTGCCAGCCAGATTGGTTTGATCCTCACCAGACGGCGGAACACAGGGTTGCTCTTAAATACAAAGACCTTTCCGGGTGAAAAATGTACCCCCCAGCATAGGCTAGTCATTAGTGACTTTAGTCTCGAGGACAGAAAGATACCAAGAAGCAAACCAATCCAAAAAAGAAGGATTTGGAGGCTAACAAACCGTTCACATGGTCAGAGATTTTGGGACATCCTCATCAAGAAATCTGAGGAGAGGGAGGAGGAGTTACAGACATCAGACATAGAAGGTAGCTGAAAATTCCTACGGGACAGCTTGTTGAGTGCCACAGACCATTTCTGTGGCTGGTGCAAAATCCCTTCCAGACCTAGAGTTATGTGGTGGTGGAATAGTACAGTAGGCAAAGCCGTTAGGATAAAGAAACAGGCCTGCAAAGCCTGGAAGGTTGGGGATAGCAGGGAATGGTACCAGGTAGCCAGAAGGGAGGCTGGGCAGCAGGTATACATAGCCAAGAGTGAAGTGGAAAAGAAGTAGTTTGCCAATGTCCAGAGAGGTGAGGACCAAAGAACTGAGGTATTTTGGATTGCAAGACAGTGTGTGAGAGAAAATTGTGATGTCACAGGAGAGAAATGTGTTCAAATGGATGATGGGGCACTGCTTTTAGTGATTCTGGAAAGAAAGAGGCTTGGAGAAGCCATTATGAAAGACTGCTGAATATGGAGAATGAGTGGGAGGAGGAGAGCCTGCCAAATGTTGATCCCGTAGGACCTGCTATCCGTATAGATCGCTCTCTAGTAGATAAGGCAATTAAGGGTATGAAGCAAGGAAAAGCCTCCGGCCCATCAGGAATCACTGTTGAGATGCTTAAAACATCTGGTGGTGTGGGCTATGGCCTAGTCACCTGCATTGTAAACCAGGTAGTTCATAATGGAGTCATACCCAACAACTGGCGTAGCAGCACCATAGTCAACTGCTACAAGGGTAAAGGTGATGATCTAGATAGAAGTAACTACAGGGGTATGAAACTGCTGGATCAGGTAATGAAGGTCACGGAGAGGGTCATAGCCCATCTCATCAGGGAGAGCGTCTGCTTAGATGAGATGCACTTCGGTTTTATTCTGGGTAGAAGCACCGTTGATGCCATATTCCTGGTTCTACAACTGCAGGAGAAATACCTAGCCAAAGATAAACCCCTACACTTAGCTTTTATGGACTTGGAGAAAGGCTTATTTGGTGGGTGATGCAGAAACTGGAGATTGATAAATGGTTAATAAGGGCTGTGCAGGCCCTTTACTGAGAGGGTGTTAGTTAGGTTAGGATTGGCAATGAGTACAGTGATGAATTCTGGGTAGAAGTTGGCGTCCACCAAAGCTCAGCCCTCAGTCCCCTTCTATTCATCATAGTCCTCCAGGCAATAACAGAGGAATTCAAGACAGGTTGTCCCTGGGAGCTCCTCTATGCTGATGACCTACCTAGCCCTCGTAGCAGAGTCACTACCGGAACATGTGTGGAAGCTAGGTTTAGAATCAAAACACTTTAGAGTCAATGTAGCAAAGACCAAAGTTCTAGTAAGTAGGCAGGCAAACTCACCACACACCCCTTCAGGTAGGTGGCCCTGCTTGATCTGTAGAAAAGGTGTAGGTAGAAACTCCATAAGATGTACCCAATGTAAGCTATGGACACATAAGAAGTGCAGCAATATCAAAGGAAAATTAACCGAGAAGATGCACAGGGGCAATAGACACCATTGATACTCAGAAAACAGATTCCATTACACTCCTGGGGGAGAAACTAGAAGTACTTGATAGTTTCTGCTACCTAGGTGACCAAGTTAGTAGCAGGGGTGGATGCTCAGAGAGCGTTACCACTAGAATAAGAATAGCCTGGGCAAAGTTTAAGAAGCTTCTTCCCCTACTGGCGACAAAAGGTCTCTCGCTCAGAGTGAAAGGTAGATTGTACGACGCATGTGTGCAAACTGCCATGCTTCACGGCAGTGAAACATGGGCTGTGACTGCAGAGGCCATGCGTAGGCTCGAAAGAAATGAAGCTAGTATGATCCGCTGGATGTGTAATGTCAGTGTCCATGCACGACAGTGTACGCGCCCTGAGAGAAATGTTGGGTATAAGAAGCATCGAATGCAGCGTGCAGGGGAGACGTTTGCGTTGGTATGGTCACGTACTATGGATGGATGAGGAGAGCTGTGTGAAGAAGTGCCACCCCCAAACTCTACCAAACGGGGTAGAGGTAGACCCAGGAAGACATGGGATGAGGTGGTCAAGTATGACCTTTGTATGTTGAGCCTCAAAGTGGCTATGACGAAAGACCGAGACCTCCGGAGATAATAATAATAATAATAATAATAGTGTACAGTGCTCAGGTGCACTACAACTCATCTAAAGTGTATATATAATCAGGTGTAGTTTCAGTGGATTTCGGAAAGCATGAGGGCCTTAAAGGATGCAGTGTCGGCAACTCTGAGCATGAAAAAATGTTTCCGAAAGTCATGGGAGCTGTGTTGTTTTCTGACTTTGTAGGCATGTCCATGTGTGTTAGACACATGGAGATCAAAAAGGTGTTCAGTGTTGTTGTTGGTGAGGTGGTTGATAACTTTGTGGGTGTTTACCAAGTCCGTTGCCAGACGCCGGAGCTTCAGTGAATCCATGCCCAGGGAAACAAGGCGCTCAGAATATGGTAGGTGGCTGATGGAGGGTATGCGTTTGGTTGCACGTCTCTGGACAGATTCCAGGAGGTCAATGTTCTGATCAAGATAGGGGTTCCAAACTGATGATGCGAATTCCAAGTGTGGTCGTACCATAGCTGTATACAGTTTTAAATAGATGGCTGGAGAGTGGCTAACAAAAGTCTTGCTGAGTGATGCCAAGACACCCTCGGCCTTCTTGACAATTTTAGAGATATGCTTTGTCCAACGCAAATCACTGCTGACAGTGATGCCTAGGTCACGCTCGCAAGAGGATTTCTTGATATCAGTGTTGTGGAGGGAGTATGTGGACGCAGGGTTTTTTCTCCCAAAATGCATGGTGGTACACTTGTCCACAGCCAGTTTCAGTTGCCAGTCTGTGATCCATTGCTGCATTGTGTCTAGGTCTGATTGCAGGAAAGAGTTGTAGACATCAGGATCTGTCCTCTTGATTTCAAGGTACAGCTTGATGTCGTCTGCATATTTCAATACTGTGGCATTCTTTAAATTGGCATCTATATCATTAATGTATGCCACAAACAAGAGGGGACCAAGGACAGATCCCTGTGGTACACCTGATGACATCTCATATGGTGTAGAGTGCTGTCCTAGAACTGTGACTACCTCCTTTGGTCCCTGTGCCGGTGGCATGTAAAAAATACCCACTACACTCACGGAGTGGTTGGCATTAGGAAGGACATCCAGCTGTAGAAACACTGTCAGATCAGATTGGAGCCTGGTGCAGCCTCCTGGCTTCCCAGAACCCGGTCGAACCGTCCAACCCATGCTAGCATGTGCTGTGACTTCGAAGACCCGACAAATGAAGTGAGTTCATGGCTTGCAGGACGACCTGCTGCGCTTGAGGAGACCTATTGTGTCAAGTTCATCAACATCAAAACAAAAATCGTATGGATATTGTAGTTGTAATACCCGTGCTGGTTGCACGTAGGGCCTCACAGAGGAAATGACGAAGACCGAGACCTCTGAGATATGCTGTGACTATGAAGACCTGACAAATGAAATGAGCTCATGGCTCGCCAGACGGCCTGCTGTGCTAACCTTGGATCATAGAGTGACCCGCTGTTCTTGAGGCGACATATTGAGTCAAGTACATCAACACCAACATCAAAATAAAAATGAAATGGAAATTGGAGTTAGGATACCCGTGCCAGTGACACATAAAAAGCAACGTCCGAATGTGGCAGATGCCTGCGCTGCCTGACTGGCGTCTGTGTCGGTGACATGTAAAAGCACCAGCTGATCGTGGCCGTTTGCCAGCCTCCTCTGGCCCCTGTGCCGGTGGCATGTAAAAAATACCCACTACACTCACGGAGTGGTTGGCGTTAGGAAGGGCATCCAGCTGTAGAAACACTGTCAGATCAGATTGGAGCCTGGTGCAGCCTCCTGGCTTCCCAGAACCCGGTTGAACCGTCCAACCCATGCTAGCATGGAAAATGGACATTAAACGATGATGATGATATATATATGTCTGAGCATATATATGGATATATATATGTGTGTGTATACATATATGTGTATGTATATAGGTATGTGTATTTGTATTTATATATAATATAAATAATGTATATATGCATATATACTTATGCATATGTGGTCACTGGACGTCATGAAACATCTACCAACAAAAAGTACAAAACACATGTACATGGAGCATAAACTATTCACAAATGGAAAACAAAACAAACATTAGTTGTTGGCTGTTTTTCTACTCTCATATTTTGAGCATTTAACAACAATATACGCTTTCCATAAAAGAGTTGCTCCTGCAAAGCTAATTAAATAAAATTTGGGATTTTGCAGTGGGTCAAAGTAGGTAACACAAACAGGACAGTGAATACAAGCAGGAAGGGCTGCTAAGCCTAAATGATGTGGTGGTGAACGTGTAAATCAAGCTAGGACCGGAGACAAGCAAGAACACATCTTCCTTGTTCCAGCTACAAGGGAGAGGAAGAAAGAAAGATGGCCGATGTTCGCGTGGGATCCACGTAAGCAAGGGAGGGAGAGTGACACAGTGTTAGGCTAGAATAGTGGGAAGAAAGGAGGTAAAAGAATGAGAGAATAAAAGAGAAAAACAAGTATTGTTTTCACTGTTTTTATATTATTATATGATTGAATGCCACACATCTGCTTCCAAGTAGGTTTTGATCTTTGTACCCTTTCATTTTTCTCATCTATCAAACAACTGATTTACTGAACTTTCAACCTAACTAAAATGTAAGACTATCAAATTATTGAACATTTTCTTCTTCCTGTTTTTTCCGTACACTTTCTTTCTCTCTATTCCCTTTGTTTATCTTTGCTTTCTTTGTTCTGATGATGTATATCAATTGCATTGAAGTAAATACATATTTACCCCAGCCTGATCTACTCTATCATACTCCTATCTTAATTAAATAATGGCTTTATAACACCAAAGATCCACTTCTCATTGTTATTTATTGCTCCATTTTCTTTTTGTCTATATATACATGAAACTATGGTTTACCTTTAAATTACCCACTACCGTATACCTTATAACAAGTACCATACATACTGAGGTAATTACCAGGATACATTTATCTTAGAGAAGACAAATTGGCCAATATGCACGCAAAAAAATTATTTTCATGTCTTTTATTCAGTAGAGGTGGTTTAGCCATTGATATTTTCAGGTGCTCTATTAAACAGAGATCGCACCGCTTATTAGTAGTCTTATAAGACGAGGTGGTCGCTAGGATGCACTGTTTTAAACTATAATTAATTTTTTTATCCTTTAATTCTCAGATGTAGCTACTAAGCCCTGTAGAGTTTGCTTTGCTTCTATTTCTAAAGCTAGATTGGTGTGAGTTGTATCTCAGTATTATTTGGTTTTTCGTAGTGCCATATATATGATTTTGTATGGTTATTTATGAGTATATCACATTGGTATACTACATTTTCTGTTTTACACCTATTAGAGAATTGGCACTTATTTCAGTCTCTACAGCCACATAAAGTATTCTGTCTATTTGTGCTAGTGTTGTATTGAAGGGGTCTATTCTTAGTTGGGTGATTGTCCTTGTTATTTGAATGCGCATCTTCAGGGGTGGGATTTCTATTTGCTGGTTGGCTGTTCTGTTTTATGTTACTGATTTTCCTGGTTTCATAAGTGTCGTGTTTATTATATTGAGGCTATGATAGTAGCTAAGTTATTAGTCAGGCTATGGCCTACTCTGGTTTTATTCCTAAATATTGCTGCATATTTATTATTTACGTTCAAATGTTTATCTATGAGTCTCATTATGGAGTGAACTATGTTCGATTTGATTTGCATGGCAAAGGGGATTATAAATCTGATCTTGGCTCTATCTTGTTTATTTTTACTATTGTTATTTTTGGTATAGAAGCTGCCTTCAGTGTTCGTATAGTGTGTGAAGTTATAGTTATGGTTATTGTATTCCAGTTTTATTGGGGTTATGTTATGTTTATACGGTTTATGTGAACTAAATAGCTTGATACATTATTTACAATTGACGGATATTTGTCCTCATCTTGTTTGTTGTTAACACAACATTTTGGCTGATACACCCTTCAGCCTTCATCAAGTGTCTTGAGGAAATTTCGAACCTTGGGGAAATTTCAAGCCTTAGGAATGAGAACCCAGGTTCGAAATTTCCCCAAGACTCCTGATGAAGGCTGGAGAGTCTATCAGCCGAAACATTGTGTTAACAACAAACAAGATTAGGGCAAATATCCGTCGATTGTAAATAATGTACATAATTCCTTATCTCTTAAATATAGAACTGTATTAAATGGCTTGGTGTTATTGTTCTTTACTAGGGTTGTCTTGGTTCTTTGGGGCTCGTTATTTTTATTTTTATTAATATTTAGGTTTATATTATTATTATTATTATTATTATTATTATTATTATTATTATTGTTATTATTAATGTTATTGGTTGTGTTAGTATTCTTAATTTTATTGATTGTATGTCGTTAGTATTCCTTTGTTATTGTTGCAATATTGTTAGTTATTTGCATATAAACCTTAAGAGTGTTTGTATTGTTTTTTTTTGTTGTTGTTGGTGTTAATCTTATCTGAGTTATTCATATTGTTGGTGTTGTTGCTAGATTCGTTTGGAGTTTGGTTAATGTTATCAATATTATCTTGTGCATTTATGTTAGTCCGGTTGTTTGCATAATAGTTAGGGTCTAGGTATTTAATTTTTTATCTATAGCCTGCTTATAATTATATATATATATATATGTATGTATGTATGCATATACATATGCATATGTATATATATGTATGTATATATATATATGTAAGTATGTGTATATATATGTATATATACATGTGTATATATATATGTATATATACATGTATATATACATGTGTATATGTATATATACATATACATGTGTATATGTATATATACATATACATGTGTATATATATCTCTATATATATATACATGTGTATATATATGTATATATATATATATACATGTGTATATTCATATGCATGTATGTATATATATGTACATGTGTATGGTTGCATATATATGTGGGTGTGCATATATATGTTTGACGAGAGTGTGAGTGAGCATATGCATATAGTCACATGTACGTGGGTGTGCGTGCATGTGTATGTACATGCATGCTTACGTGATTTCTATGAGCATTTTTACTTCCTTGTTTACTTTCTCCCCTTTGATTTTTTCCCCTTATTTAACGGTCATTCTAATAGCTCTTTTGTCTTAATAACAGTCAATTACATAGTAATTTCCATTTGCTTAACAGTCATTTTCATAGCATTTTTTGATTTCCTCAATAACTGAGGTGATGCCGGAGCAGTTTTCTGTCTCATCTGAAACTCGGAGTCTTATTATGGCAACAGAATAATTCTCACATTTTATATTACAGATATATATGTGTATATATATATGTGTGTGTGTATATCTACTCTAGTAGAATCTCCAGATTTCTGGAGATTCTACTAGAGGAGATGCAAGCGCTAATATATGATTTATAAAAACGTGATATATTAATAAAAATCTGTAAATGTAAAACCATCCAGATTTATGAGTACCTTATTTTATTCTAATGTATTGATATATATGTATGAATGTATTTATATATATATATATATATATATATATGTGTGTGTGTGTATGTGTGTGTGTGTGTGTGTGTGTGTGTATGTGTGTGTATGTGTGTGTGTGTGTATGTATGTGTGTGTGTATATGTATGTGCGTGTGTGTGTGTATATGTATGTGCGTGTGTGTGTGTATATGTATGTGCGTGTGTGTGTGTATATGTATGTGCATATGTGTGTGTATATGTATGTGCATATGTATGTGCATATGTGTATATATATATATGTCTACATATATATGTATGCATATACATGTAATATATATGTATATAAATATATACGCATATATATATATCTATATAAATTTGTATATATATATATGTACATGTGTATATGTATATATATATTTATGTTGGTATATGTACATGTATATATGTATATATATATTTATGTATATATATGTATATGTACATATGTGTATTTATATATATGTATGTATATGGGTGTATGTATATGTGTATGTATGTTTTTCTGTGTGTGTATATACACGAATGTGTCTCTATAATAATGTATCTAAACATGTATGTAATTTAAATCTACAGAAAAACAAATGATGATGGCAGGTGTATAAACGACAAGCAGGTGTAATAGTTTGAGTGTCGGGAATATCAGAGAGTCTTTTATGTTTCGTGCCTGTGCTCTTCAACAGATAGGAACGCAAGGAAATAAGCAGGAGAATAAAAAACAGAGTATAAAAAAGCTTTTGGAATTACAGGTCAATCATGGATACTGTCAGTGTACACAGGTGTGTGTGTGTGTTGTCTGTCGTTACATCGTGAGTTCAAATTCCGCCGAGGTCGACTTTGCCTTTCATCCTTTCGGGGTCGATAAATTAAGTACCAGTTACGCACTGGGGTCGATGTAATCGACTTAATCTGTTTGTCTATCCTTGTTTGTCCCCTCTGTGTTTAACCCCTTGTGGGCAATAAAAAAATATATATATACCCGCTGTTTGCTGGAGGCGGGTAGGAGTTCACTTCCTTGCTTGCAATATATACAGGATGCAGACTGCATCTGCAAGCAGCTGTTGTAAGATCTTCCTGGGGTTGAAACTGTACTAACATGAAACAGCCATATCGATATGGCAATTAAGTTTACTTGTCAGTATAGTTACAGCTCTCATCGCATCGTGATTTTCTAACTAGCTACTTCGCTAGTTGCAAATCAATGACTGAAAGTCACTTTGTTTTCTATATATCGTGAAGTAGAGTGAACTCTTGCTGTCTCTAGAGGTGAGATGTATATGACTGATGATAGGTAGAAATGGCCCAAACCCAATTTAATCTCACAATCCCTTATAGAATCATAGGAGTTCACTCCCCTGCTTGTAATATATATACATATACATACATACAGGGTGCAGGCTACACCTATAACAGTTGGTGAAAAATTTGATGTGCATGTGAATATATCAATAAGTATATTGTCTTTATGGATATATCCATATGCATGCGTATGCTCACGCACACTCCCAAACACATATACACACACACACACAACAGGCTTCTTTCAGTTTCCCTCTATGAGATCCACTTACATAGTAGAAGGCTATAGTATAAGACAATTGCCCAAGGTGTCATGCAGTGGGACTGAACCCGGAACCATGTGGTTGGTAAGCAAGCTACTTACCACACAGCCACTCCTGCACCTACTGAAGTTGTGTACAAATAGCCCAAACACGATTCACTCTCACAATCTCGTTGTCTCTTGTAGGACCATGGGACTTTGATCACCGCCTGTAATATATACAGGGTGCAGGCTGCACCTGTAGCCATATACTCTTTTACTTGTTTCAGTCATTTGGCTG
>NW_021836393.1:0-5000 GCF_006345805.1 Octopus sinensis
CCATTCCTGGGGAACTATCCCATATGTTTTCTTCTTTGGCAAGAAACATCATTTCATGGTGCTATAGACCACTCAACAGACAATAAATATCAGTCCAGTACTGGTCAAGAGTGGAGTGGTTGAAAGAGTATCTATACCTACTCACCTCAGGATAGGCGCCTGGTGGCTTGTGTCACGCCACCTGGTCTTGCTCGCATGCGAATGTCAGATTATCATACGTAAACACGGTCCCAGAGGCGTCATCGTACGTAGAGCCAACCATATATATGTAATTTCGCAAAATTACCGAATCTGGAATTTAACTATGTTCTGTCTATAGCACTTATTCCTCATTACCTGACACCTTTGGGTCTCAATGACACCATTATCTCTTGTAACCTCAACTTCTCGCTATTATGTATATGTATATATATATATATATATATATATATATATATATATATATATATATATAGATCTATATATATAAATATATATACATATATATATTTATATACTTTGATACTTTGATACTTTGATAGGTTTCGGCCATTATTGGCCCAGGCCATGTCTAACTTAATAGCACCACACCTGGTGAAGTCTTTCAAGTCAGAATTTGGGCACTATGGCCCACTCAAGTAGAGAGTTATTGTTTACAGAGACATATCCGGTGTAGGGGGTTTATCCGGGATTTCTTGAAGGAATCTGTCCAAAGACTTCTTGAACCCTATAGGGTCAGTTTCTGTTTTAATGCGTTTTGTGTGTGATGTTAAAGAGAGCGGGGCCAATTGAGGTGAATAATTGTGCCGTATTGTTGTTATGAGATGAGAGTGCGATTTTTGTTTTGGGCGGATGGCACGGGGCCCAAGCCTTGGATGTACCTTAAGGTGATGCCAACATCATTTGGGCAATGCTGATGGAATATTTTCCCACATCATGCAGATGATGTAGCGCTCACGACGACGTTGGAGAGAATAGAGTTTTGCTTTTCTAGTCGACCCCAATAGTCGAGGCCTGTCATGCCATCTATCTTTTTTGTGATTGCCCTTTGAGGTGCTTCGACTTTTATGATACCTTGTATTGTGTGGGGAGACCACAGTGGACAACAGTATTCAAGGTGGGGTCGGGCAAAGGTGGAGAAGAGAAGGATAATGGTGTGGATATCTCTCGACTGGGAAGTTCTGAGAATCCAGGAACACATTCTGCGGGCCATGTCAACTTGGTGTTTATATGAGTGGCCCAGCTTACGTTGTTGTCCACAATTACTCCCAAGTCTCTGATGTTGTTGGACGCCGTGAGAGTTTCACCTGAAGGAAGGGAGTATGGGATTTTCAGGGCATCCTCTTTTCCAAAGTGGATTAGCTCAAATTTATCCTCGTTCAGCAGCATATTGTTTTTTTCTGCCCATTGGATAACAGCCAGTAGATCTGACTGAAGGCAATGTCCGGTCACTCGCCTCATTTATGACCTTCTGTAGCTTGGAGTCATCTGCAAAGATTTTTATGTTGCTGTGCTTGATGATGTCATTAATGTCATTAATGTAAATGATGAAAAGAAGTGGGCCCCAGCACAGTGCCTTGCGGAACGCCACTACTGACTTTGGCTGGGCTTGATTTTACCCCTTCAACTACAACATGTTGAGATCTGTCTGTCAGGAAACACTTAATCCATTTCAGTAACTTTCCTGAGACACCAATGTTGGATAGTTTTTTCAATAGGATCTTGTGATCGACCCTGTCGAAGGCCTTACTGAAATCAAGGTAGATGACATCGGTGTTGGAGCCCTCTCCCAAAGCTCTCAAAATGTCCTCAAAGTGATGCAGAGCTGCGTTAGGCAGTCCCTTCCATTACGGAACCCATGTTGGTTGGAGATCAGCCGTCTGTTGCTTTCCAGAAATTGGGTTATTTGAGATCTCACCACCCTCTCAAATACCTTGATGATATGAGAGGTGAGTGAGATCGGACGGTAATTCACTGCAAGGGACTTGTTTCCCTTTTTGAAAAACTGGGACAACAGACTGGGACAGAGGTTTTTTGGAATATAGCCAGCATCCAGTGAGTTTCTCCACAGATTAGCAAGGGGAGATGCAAGTTGGTGTCGACACACCTTCAGGACACAAGCAGGGAACCTATCGGGGCCTACTGCTGAATTGTGTTTTATTTCGTTTATCGCCGCTAAGACATCAGGGGCACTAAACGTTATGTCCGATATAGTGTGTTGGGGGTTGACATCACTGATACAGCCCAGATCGGCCATATCAGGATTGCTGAAAACAGAGCAGTATTGTTTCTGCAGTATCTCGGCCATGGATTTGGCATTATCTTGGAGAGTGCCAGTTTCGTCAATTAGAGGGCCTACAGGGAGACAGTGACCCTGCGTTTCCTCGCAAATGAAAAGAACACTTTGGGGTTGAGTTTGATTTTTTCAATGGCCCACTTCTCCTCAGCTGATCTTTGGTTATTGATGAGGGACTTCATGCATTGTTGGAGGTTATATTTTTTGGATTCAAGCAGTGCGATAGCTGTCGAATGTGTGTGTTGCTGTTGGCAGTACTTTAGTTTGTTAATTTTTTGTGTTGTTCTTTTTATTTTTCTGATAATGGTTTTTCTGTTTTGGGGGATTCTGCACTTTTTGTTCACAGGTCTTGGTGGGGAGTGTTTTGCACATATGTCTGTGACGGTGTCTACAAAGATCTGCCAAGTTTTTAGGTTTGGTGGAGATGTGTGTATGTGTAAAGGACCAGTCAACATTTGATAGCTCGTTCCTGATTGCATCCCAGTTGGCTTTATGGAGATCCATTTTGTCAAATGGGTGGCTGGAGGAAGGTCACTAGGATTAGCTTTCGGCTGGTGGAATTTCATGTTACAGAGAACCATGTCATGGTCTGAAAGAAGGGTTTTTTCCACTGTAACGTTATGTATAGTGTTAGTGTGGTTACTAAACACTAGGTCCAAAATGTTCTGATGTCTTGTTGGTGCAAGGACAAGTTGGGACAGAAAAACTCATTCGTAAAGTCGAAAAGTGACTCTGCTGCTTCTTTGTCAGCGGTTGAGGCGGGAGTGCTTGGTTTCAAACAGTTTGTAGTCCAGTCAACACAGGGTAGATTGAAGTCTCCTCATGAGTATTATATTCTCATGATATATATTATCTCTCTTCTCTCTCTCTATATATATATATATATATAATATATATTGTATGTATGTATATATCTATATCTATATCTATATCTATATCTATCTATCTACCTATAGATAGATAGATAGATAGATAGATAGATAGATAGATAGATAGATAGATAGATAGATAGATAGATAGATAGATAGATAGATAGATAGATAGATAGATAGATATAGATATAGATAGATATAGATATATATATATATATATCCAGTCCTGGTCAAAAGTTAGGAACACGTTTTTAAAAACCAAACTTGTTATGTCCGAGTCCAATTCGATTCAAATATAAAGAACAGGCATTTAATTTGGGCATTCTAATTTTCAAACATGTGTTCCAAAAATTTGGCCAAGTAATGATATATTGCAAATTAAATATAACTTTAAGCATTTAATATAAAAATATTAATTTTTCAGACCTGAGTTCCAAACTTTTGGCTACGACATATATAAATAAATGGTAGCCACTCGAGTCCAAGAAAACGGCCCTGCAATTTTTTACTGAACAATATGTACTGATGATTTGCACAGATGATTTGTTTATAGTGATCAAATGTATGTGCAGTATAATACCTTATCCTCTTATCAAATTAGCAGTGCTTGCACGGATGATCGGTGGTGTGCGACACGTCAGATATTGAATAATCGCAGAGCTTCACGGAATGAGGTATTTTGCCCAAGGAAACAACGCAACCCACCCAGCCAGAAATTGGACCCACGATCACGCGATTGTGAGTGCAATACCCTAACTACTATATATATATATATATATATATATAATATATATATATATATATATAATAAATGCCAAAACGAATTTCTGTGTGTGTCAGTGTATCACACTTTGACCCCCCTCTCTACTATTCAAGACACTATTCTATCACAGAGAATTCGCCAACTCGAAAATGCGATCAATGATGCTCAAATCACCGGTTGCGTGTACTGGTGTTTACACATACACACAGACTTGTGCGTGCGCATGCGTGTGCGTGAAAATTCAAAATGAAACATGGAAAGGATAAGCGGAAACAGATTGGAAGGTAAAGAAACATGGAAATCCACTAATCAGACATAGAGATTAGACCACAAGCACACTTTTAAGTCCGAAAACTTTAAATTCAATGACAGAATTTTTTTCTTCTTTTATTTAATAGTGATATAGCGAATATCAATCAATCAATGGGGTGATGGACAAACATGGACAAAGCATGAAGGACAGTATGGAAACAATACAGAAGCAGAATAAATACTCATAGATATGTATACAAAACACGCATACACACACATACTCATATGGAATGGAAGCACTCCGTCGGTTACGACGATGAGGGTTCCGGTTGATCCGAATCAACGGAACAGCCTGCTCGTGAAATTAACGTGTAAGTGGCTGAACACTCCACAGACACGTGTACCCTTAACGTAGTTCTCGGGGATATTCAGCGTGACACAGAGAGTGACAAGGCCGGCCCTTTGAAATACAGTACAACAGAAACAGGAAGTAAGAGTGAGAGAAAGTTGTGTGGAAAGAGTACAGCAGGGATCACCATCCATCCTGCCGGAGCCTCGTGGAGCTTTTAGGTGTCTTCGCTCAATAAACACTCACAACGCCCGGTCTGGGAATCGAAACCGCGATCCTATGACCGCGAGTCCGCTGCCCTAACCACTGGGCCATTGCGCCTCCACATACTCATATATATAAATACATAAATAACTACACAAATGTGTGCATGTATGTACACACACACATATGGAGAGAAAGAGGGAGAGATGCGAGAGAGTACTGAAAAGTTTCTGGCTTTGTGTAAAAGAAAATACTGGAGGATCAGTTAATTATTAGTTTATTCAA
>NW_021836393.1:10000-24396 GCF_006345805.1 Octopus sinensis
TATATATATATATATATATATATATATTATATATATATAACATATATTTATATATATAATATAATATTGATATATATAAATATATAATATTATAATATAGTTATAATATATATATATATATATATATATATATATATATATATATATATATAATATATATATATTATATATATATATATATATATATATATATATATATTATATATATATATAGGACAAAGTGAGATAAGGGTTATGAGTGTAACCCACTATGGGATATCATTTATCCAATATACTGCCAGTAAAGTACCCAGAAGGCTAATACATAACTGCTAAGAATTGCAATGCAATTAATTCATTTATTGTATTATATGGGCGAAGGTAAAATGTTTTATCTCAAATTCACAAATAATAAAAATAAAAAAATTTTATTTCATATCTCAATTCATTTTATAATCACAAATCCAGATAATAGAGGAAATACCAATTCAACTGCAATAATATTCATAATTAACTATTATTTAGATAAATAGGAACATCTAAATCCAACCGAATAAGACAGAATAAAACAATATACATCATAAGTAAGATAATACCATAAGATAATACATATATAAAATGTATCTTACAGCTGTTTCAGCCTGTAGATAAGAGTATCTCATTATGCCCATATTAGTTAGATGTATTGAGGTAATATGCAGTTAAAAATGAGTTACTTTGGTACCTGTGTGTATATATATGTATGTAGATTTAGATTTTCGCTGTATGATATATGAACGTAATGACATTGTATATTGTGACATTGTATATTGTTTTGCATTATTTTATTTTATTGAATTAATTTACTGACATCTCCCTTATGCATCTGTCTATATATTATGTTACACTATATTATATGTTGTATATTTAATATGTAATATGATATATATTTTATTATGTTGTGTTACACTGTATTGCATTGTATTATATTATACTATATTTTATGTGGTATTTTCCATCTACTAAGTATTGTGAATAGCAGAAAGCACATATTCCTTTATTGGTATTATTAATAATAATAATAATGTTAATAGTTTTTAGTAATGTAATACAATGAACTTTGGACTTTGTATGTGTACACTTTGATGTGGATATATATATATATATATGTATATTCCAGTATATAGATCTGATTAACTGTAACCTTATGTGTATATATATTAGTATGTATATACTTATATATATATATGTATATGTAGGTGGATATACGCTTATATATATATGTATATATGTATATATACATATTCTTGTATATGTGTACCTTGTTTAATATTCATATTTGCATTTTATATCTTCATTTTATATCTTTATAATTGTACTTATAATCTTTGACGAGGCCTTGATATATACATATATATATATATATATATATATATATATATATATATATATATATATATATATACTTCATTTTAACTGCATATTTACCTCAATACATCTGACTAATATGGGCATAATGCGATACTCTTATCTACAGGCTGAAACAGCCGTAAGATCCTTTTTATATGTATTATTCTTATGGCATTATCTTACTTATTGATGTATATTGTTTTATTCTGTCTTATTCTGTTGGATTTGGATATTCCTATTTAATCTAAATAATTAGTTAATAAATTATATGAATTGGTATTATCTGGAAGTTGATGATTGAATGACATCTATTCCTCCATTTTCTTATTTTGTATATATATATATATATATATATATATATATGCCTACATACACATTTAAGTATTATGTATACTTTTTTTCTTTGAGTTTAATTCAAGTTCTTGAGAGAGATCAAGCCGGTCGCTAATAAAGCAACAAGACTTTTTGAGCTAAGATAGTTCCTGATGTTTGTAAATATGTGGTTGAGTTGGTGTGTTGGTTGAACTGTCAATGCATACGCCCGAATGTGTGCATCTATTTACATAAGAATCTCACATGGAGAATTCTTGCAATATATTACAACTCTTCACTGTGCCACTAATTGATTGGTTTTGAAGAATCCGCATCAGTTTTTTTTGCTTCTTCACCTTGAAACTGAGTTTTTCTAGGTTTTTGTACAAATTTGCTGGTACATTACCTAATGTACCTATGAATATAGGTACAATTGAGTATTCATTGTCTAGGTACAAGAGCTGTAAGTTCTGCATTAATTCTCCTTAAATCTTATAGATTAATGATAATACATTTACATCCGCTGAGCAGCTGATCTCTACAACAGTGCATGACTTTTGTTCCGTGTCTCACAGAGCAATATCAGGTCTGTTATGTTTGCACCAAATTGCTCTTTTTATTGGAGTGTTCCACCAGTATTACTTTGTTTTTAAAGGTGTGAATACCAGCTAGTTCAGACATATGTTTGATGTATATGTCAAGGTAGTATTTCATGCGGATACATACATATGTGCATAGTGATTTGCGATAGAGAAGAGAAACTGTGTACAGTTGTGGAAATCAGTTGCCCAACGGGTGTTAACAAAGGTAAAGATCAGCGAAACAAAAATACCTATGCTGAACTATTGAGAAATCTACAGTTACTCTACCCAGGTTACAAGTTCGGATTTATACCTATAACTATTGGGATACTGGGATATGTCACACATTGTCTAAGTACCAATCTTGAGAAATTGGGCTTCTCAAAACCAGAAAGGAGAAAGCTAATTCGGAGACTACAGATCCAAGCCATATATATAGCTATCTCTCTCTATATATATATCATTATATTATATATATATATATATATATATATAATATATTATATATATATAATATAATTCATATATGCATATATATGTTGTGGTATGTACCTCTCTCTCTCTCTCTCTCTCACACCACACACACATGTTAAGATATATATATATATATATATATATATATATATATATATATCCCAACGTGAAAAGATCATTTCTACAGATTTTCTATAGATATTTATATCCAGCAATGATTCTGTTACGACGTTTCGTATTCGAGACGTCAGATGTAAACAACCAATGAGATCGAAGATGAAAAAGTGTGTAATAGGTGTATATGCCATTTCGGGAGATTTTGCTTCTTGATCAGCTCTCATCAAACCCATTAATCATCCACGAACTCATTGCTTAGATAGCCACAACATATAGCCTGTAACGTTATTGGATCTACCAATTTACGTATTAAACATACCTGGAAGATGAGACGTAAACATTTAATGACTTGTAGGCACGCGTAATAAATATTTTTTTATAGAACATACATGCACTTCATCAAAATTGCCCAATTATTACATAACAGTTGTAAAAAAACATTACGCAATCTTGCACTTTGCCTCATCAGTGTTCCGCATATATATACTCAAGGGCGGACTATACTCGAGGATTTACGGTATTTATAAATGCACATACATACGCACATACACACATACCTACGCATATACACGAATACATGCATACACACACGCACACACATACATATATATATAAGTTCAGCAAAAATTTTGATTCAGATGAATATGGTACTTAAGTTAAAGGCAGCAGAATTTGGTATGGTATTATCCATATAAATCAAATGGGGTGATTATAATCAAAATAAGTATAAAAATGAGTATAAAAAATGAACATTGTCAATTTAATTAAGAAAAACAAATTCCATATGTGGCTGAAGAGTGCTCTACATTTTAAGACTGATGTAATATTTACATTGTTTAATTAAATGAAGTAGCATGAAACGATTGTACTACACTACCTTTGGATATCTTTGTTGCTTATTTTGATTATATATATATATATATTATATATATATATATATATATATCAGTGTGTGTGTGAGTGTGTGTGTGTGTGTATGTGTGTGTGTGTGTGTGTGTGTGTGTGTGTATGTGTGTGTATGTGTGTGTATCGTTGTCTGTATGTGTGCAGAATTATGTGTACACTCACGAGAACAATCTAAAATGTAAAACCTGAAATTAACATAAAAAAATTTCGGCCCCAGAATGCATCAAACGGTGTTCAACTCTACATGAAATCACGCACACACTCACACACACATATACACGCACACACACACATACACATTAATAAATACTCCATTTTTTACATCAACAGAATGACCTACACATGACCAGTCAACGGATGAGTAGTTCACAGACATTTGTACCCTTAATATAGTTTTTGAGGCGGCAGAATCAACGAGATACATGTGTTAAAGATGGAAGTTTGAATTACAGTTTGAGTGGATCTGAAGTACGTCAATACAGTTCCCTTTAATAAAATTTTCCTCAAAAGGCCTGGACCGAATCGTATCTACGGTTGAAGATACTTGCCCAAGAATGACATCCAGAAACTTATGACCGTAACTGAAGTTCTTGACCACGCGGTCATGCGCAAATACACATGCAGATAGTCGATGCCCACACTCATAACTCATACAAATATGTACCGCAAATCCTCGAGTATAATCCGCATTTTTTCCCAAAATTTAAAGGTCAAAATCCCTAGTGCGTACTATATATGAGGTTAAAAATGAAAATTATTTTGTAGCAATGTCCGAGTCTCTATTTGCTGTCCTGCAATGTTTATTCAGACGCATTTTGTGATATCGGGCGCGAAAATAACTTAAGCTAAGCCTAAAAGCAATGAAGTCATAAAAGAATCATCCTTAACTTGCAGTAAGCAACATTTATTAAACGTTATTACTGTTATTACTGTTATTTCTTTATTTTCTGCTAAGAAAATGCACAAAAAAGCTACACGTTTGCATTATGCTATATGTACAATAAAAATAAAGGACGTTACCGTATACATTTTTACAAACCAAGGACGTTATATAGACCTCCTTGACTCAAGTTAGAGAAGGGGAGCGCATTATACACAAGGCTTATGTTTTTTCAGAGGTACAGCCCCCCAAAATTCCCCTGCGTATTATACTCAAGGGCGGACTATACTCGAGGATTAACGGTACTTATAAATGCTCATACCTACGCACATACACAAATACATGCATACACACACGCACACACATACATACGCACATACATACATGCACTCACACACACTCACACATGCACATACATACATACATACATACATACATACATACATACATACATACATACATACATACATACATACATACATACATACATACATACATACGTACGTACATAGAATGCCTGTCAGTTTAGATAACCTAAAGTTTTCAGAAAAAAGAAATCAGCCAGCATGATTCGCACATTACAAATACAATATGCAAACAGAACCATAAAACTATACAAGACTTTTCTCAGGTTTAAAATGTGACATTGTTTTCGTTTTCCACATTCCAACGATGAAGCTTTGTATCTTTGTTAGAAACCAGATCATTCCCGAAAGGAAGAATTTAAATAATCAAAAACAGAGAAGATGCGTAGACATATACTTATAGACATTAATTTTGGTTTTCTTGGACCCTTTGAATCATAAAGCTGAACATCCGGTTTCCATGGAATATAAGAGACCGAGATCACAACACTATTCCTGAAATGGACACTGACCTGTTGCAGTACCCAAGACCGGTACCTTTTGAGGAGAGGGGGCAAATCGAATGAAAACCAAATATGACCTCGGCGGGATATGAGCCCCAAAACAATTAACGCATTAAAAAATGTCGCTAATCATTTGCCCGACAAGCTAACGGTTCTGCCAGCAAATCTATTTCTTTATTACCCACAAGGGGCTAAACACAGAGGGGACAAACAAGGACAGACATAGGTATTAAGTCGATTACATCGACCCCAGTGCGTAACTGGTACTTAATTTATCGACCCCGAAAGGATGAAAGGCAAAGTCGACCTCGGCGGAATTTGAACTCACAACGTAACGCAGACGAAATACCGCTAAAAATTTCGCCTGGCGTGCTAAAGTTTCTGCCAGCTCGCCGCCTTACACACACACACACACACACACACACACACACACACACCACACACACACAAACAAACAAACACACACTCATACATATATGCACGTGCGCTCGCGCTTCTTCAGTATAGCAGCCATTGTCCGAAAAAAAGAAAGCGCTTTCAGTCACTTTTTGCTAGTGTTCGTGTTTTCTATTCTGGTAGAATAAATAAATGGATAAAGAAAAGTGTGGTTTCGTCTAAGAGCAGTTCAAGATAAATATTAAACACTTAAGTTGTCGCTCAGGTTAGCAACAATAAATAAATTGCAAAATACAAAATATATTTGAAGAAAAAAATGATAAATTTTTGTACATACAGATACACACAATCGTATGTGTATATACGTATGTATATGTGTATGTATGTATGTATGTATGTATGTATGTATGTATGTATGCATGTATGTATGTATGTATGTATGTATGTATGCATGTATGTATGTATGTATAAAAATAGACACAAACACACGCATATAGGTACATAAATACATGTGTACATGGGTTGTATAGATTCATAGATACGTATAGAATGTATACATATATGTATGTATGTATGTATATGCATGTGTACATGTATATACTATATATATCTATAATATATATTTATATCATATATATATATATATATATATATATATATATATACATATATATGGCATATATATATGTATGTATTTCTATTAAAATTTATACATATATATATTATATCTATATATCTATCTCTCTCTCTCTCTCTCTCTATATATATAATATATAATATAATATATATATATATATATATACACACACATGCAAGCACACACAGACGTTTATAATAAAGTCCATCATAAAATCTGATCCATTACGCAGGGTTTTACGCCCGGCTTATGCGTAAGTATTTACGTATGCCTGTATATATAAATATATATACATATATATGTGTGTATCTGTGTGTGCACGCGCACACGTGAGTATGACATATATATATGCACACAAATATACATACATATATATATGTGTGTGTGTCTGTGTGTGTATGTATTTTATGTATACATGCACACTCATGTACCTTATATATTTATAAACACGTGCATGTATATGTATATACATACACATATACAAAGATGTAAGCAATATGCAATATATATATATAATATATATATATAGATATATATATATATATATATAATATATATATATACCGTATACATATATATATATAATATATATATATATATATATATATAATATATTGTATGTATATATATATATATATATATATGTATATACACTCTCACACACACAAGCGCATGTAAATATATAGATAGATAGATATAGATATATATACACATATATATGCATATATAAACATATACGTATATATTTATACACACATATATATAATATATATACATACATATATATTGTATATATATGTATATATTATATATATATATATAATATATATATATATATAATATATATATATTATATATATACATATCTTATTGTTATATAGACATATAGTTATACCCAACCATTCATGTAATTGTTCAGCAAATAAATAAAGTTTAAAAATATTTAAATCCATTGCCCGCCAGAAAATTAGCGTGGAGTAGCTACCATCTGGTGCGTTAAGTTTTGGTTTGAAAAATAAGAAAGAATGAAAAGAATATTCATATATATATATATATACATATATATATAATAGTGTGTGTATGTATCAATATATGCATATATGTATGTATGTATGTTGTATGTGTATATATTATACATATATATATATATATATTATATATATATATATATATCTATATATATAGTATGTATAATTATATATATAATATATGCATAATTATATATATAGAGAGAGAAAGGGAGTGAGATAATTGGGGAGAGAGACGTTTATATATACATATGCGATATGTACATATATATACAGACATAGATAGATTTAAATACATATATATATTATGAAACATATATGCATAAATATATGCGCATATATATACATACATACATACACACACACACACACCACCATAATTATATATATATATATAGTGTGTGTGTGTGTGTGTGTGTGGTGTATGTGTGTGTGTGTATGTAATGTAAATATATATGTATGTATGTGCATGGAAACATCATAAATATATATAAACATATATATGTGTTTGTGTGTCTTATATACGTATATATATATATATATATACATACATACGCATTCACATATATGTGCATATATATACATATATATACATATATAAATATATACATATATAAATATATACATATATTTATATATATAGAGAGAGAGAAGCAACTGCATATAACCTTATACGTATATATTTTTTGAGAGGTTATAAGTATTCTTTTGTAAGTATAATTTTATTCAGTCACTTATTAAATTGATTTGTTTACATAGGTTATTAAAATTATTTATTCACAAAAGTAAAGAATGTTTAGATAGATCCTTAAAGATTTTTCTCTTTTTGTTTTGCTTGCAATGCAGTTATATGTATGTGAATCTGTGCGTGTACGTTTTTTTCATTTTTGAACATGCGTGTGCATGTGTGTGTGTGTGTGTGTCTATGTCTGTGTATATGAATATTTATATGAATATATAAGTATATATATATTTGTATATCTGTGTGTGTGTATATATATATATATGTATAAATATACATATTTTATAATGTATATTATATATTATACATATATATTATACATATATATTATATATACATATATATATAATAATAATATATATATATAATATATATATATATATATATATATTACATACACATACATACTTTCTTTTGTGTTTTTTTAAAGTTTCAGCTCAGAGCTGCGGCTGCTGATGCACCGCCGTTTATATATATATATATATATATATATATATATATATATAATATATATTTCAAATGGAAGAAAATGCAAAAGAGGGCAGTAAAGCGTTCGGGTAGATAGACAAGAGAAACAACAATTAGAAGGACAAGCCAAAAAAAAGACGAGTGATTCTTGGCTTTGTTTCATCAGTCAAGTACCAGAAGTCACGACCATTTCGGTCAGTTACACTTGAAAATACTTATATATATATATTTATACATTAACTTGAATATACCTGTATATACTTACACATTAACTTCATTTTTCATATGTATATGTATGTATTTATATATACAAACATATGTATGCATATAAATATATATACATATATGTATGGATGTATACACACACACACATATATGTGTGTGTGTATGTGTGTGTGTGTGTGTGTGTGTGAGTGTGAGTGTATGTGTAGATATACACATATTTGTTTATTTATACCTGCATATATATAAATATATACTTATAGGTATTGATGAGGTCACAGAATGTATGACGAAAGAATTTTCACAGACGTGTAAACAAAAAATAATTGGAACAAAAGCTAAAGTGAATATTAAATAAATAATGTGTGTGTTTAAATGGCGAAAATGGCCATCCCCAAGTGTAGCAGTAAGTTACTATACATATATGTGTGTGTGTACATATATGCATTTATATATATATATAATTTATTATGTGAAATAGAAAGATGAATAATCTTGTAGTAGATTAATCAAAAGTTTAACCGATACCTTAGTAGCAAAAAATCACACAGCAGTAAACAGCACGGTTGGGGTACAACCATCTGGCTGTTGCAACCGTGCGTTGGTGCGGATAATTGAAATTAAAACATTATTGGTGAATTGAAGAAATGGAGCTGAACGCAGATTGAACAGAAATCGTTTTATTTCATTCTACACGTGTTTCGAAATAAAACGATTTCTGTTCAATCTGCGTTCAGCTCCATTTCTTCAATTCACCAATAATATATATATATAATATTATATATATATATATATATATAATATATATATATATATATATATATATTATACATATACATACATATAGCGAATCTAAACAATGAAGAACAAACAAGGAAAGACAACAACGAGAGGACGTGGTAGAAGTACTGCGTTATCAGACGCTTCAGTAAAGGAAGAAAGAGGATTTTATGTTCCGAGCAAATCTCTTTTCCAGAAATAGAGGAAATCCAAAAGAAGGGAAGACGGAGGAAGAAAATCGCCAACGATACACACGTGGTTACACGTATGTATATATATATTGTATCTATGATAACGAAAATATGAAACATATAGGAGTCATCCATCTAGACATGAACGAAAGCTGTGTTCGCAAAAAATACACCAAAATTGTGAACGTACGTTTTCACTACCATTCATAGGAAAGGATGGGCGATTAGACAGATAGCTAACTGGCTGGAAAGGTAGGTAGATAGATAGATAGATAGATAGATAGATAGATAGATAGATAGATAGATAGATAGATAGATAGATAGATAGATAGATAGATAGATAGATAGATAGATAGATAGATAGATAGATAAAGAGAGAGAGAGATATAGAGAGAGACATTGGTGAAAATCAAAGTATGTGACTGTATTTTTAAAATGTATTTCTTTGTTTTACTTTTATTGTTTGTTACCAATAGTAGCTGTTTTGTTTTTTGTCTGCTTTTACTAAAATCCTACTTGAAATCTGTGGAAGAAATTTTACGATTTCTTTTGTTCAGTTTCCATGTAAGCCGCCACTAAAGCCAACTTCTGGCGAAAATTTTCCAAATGCGATTACTGAGTTGCAGACTTATCCCATTTCCCGAAATTGCTGGCCTTGCGCCAGAATTTGAAACCATTGTTATTGTTGTTGTTGTTGTTGTTATTATTATTATTATTATTATTATTATTATTATTATTATTATTATTATTATTATTATTATTATTATTATTATTATCATCATTATTATTATTATTATTATTATATTATTATTATTATTATTACACATTATTATTATAGCATGTTCTACCCTCATGTCAAACCCAATATCTCAAAAAACGTTCTCAACCTTGGTTGCTAATGCTCCCAATGTCCCTGTAACTACTGGGATAGCCACAGTCATGCAATCTCATCTTTTAGAGGCTTGTACGTCTCAGTCTTTTTCTACTCTTTGTCAGACACTCGTACATCCCCAAGTATGGAAACATCTATGATCTTGGTTTCTTTCATCGTTCAGTCACTAAAATAAAGTCTGGTCTCCCAGCATCGATCACTGAATCACGCTGCTTGTAAAATCTTATACTCATTATTCTCAGTGACACCTTGTAGCTTATACTCTTGTCATTTCAATGTCCTTTCAAGACCAAACTTCTGACACAATCTCCATTGAGCATACCTAGGCACGTTATCATGCTCTTTTTCTTTTTTTTCTTTTGAGCTATATTGCTCCGCTCGCTCACGATATGTGAGACTGTTTCGTTTTTCATGCCACACACTCTTTTGGGTGTTACATTTTCACTAAGTATCGTGTTGCTATTTCTAACCGCAACAACCAAAAGTTCATTCTACCATCCTAGACCGTTTTCCTCTTTGACAACAAAGCTCTTGCATTCTATGAACCCGCTTCTTTCTTTGTTTCTAGACGATGCAATCTATTAACATCGATTTTCGCTTCACTTTCCTGCGCTTTCTATCCATTTCTCAAAGTTCCTTCTTTGTCCATCTATCAACACCTGTGCCATATCGCATTTAGTAGAATTGTTAACACACTGGACGAAATGCTTAGCGGTATTTCACCTGTCGCTAAGTTCTGAGTTTAAATTCCACCGAGGTCGACTTTGCTTTTCATCCTTTCGGGGTCGATAAATTAAATACCAGTGAATAACTGGGGTCAATGTAATTGACTAATATTCTCCCACCAAATTTCAGGCCTTATGCATATAGTGGAAAGGATTATTATTATTATCATTATTATTATTATTATCATTGTTGTTGTTGTTGTTGTTGCTATTTTTACGTTGGAAATCTTTATTATTATCATATGTTTTATTTTGCTTTTGTTAAAATAAGTACTAATGAATTATTGGAATTGATTTAATCGGTTATACACTCCTAAAATGTATTTCCTTCTACCTAAGTAAAGAATCAGGAGAAAAGTGATATGTTTGAAAATTATGTAACGCGTGTATTAAAAATGCATTTAAACTAGGGTACCAGAAGGGATTTTCACCTCATTAAAATTCTAAATGTTGAAGGCATTTTTCCGTTTTCAATGCTGGGTAGCCTCCATGTGTTTATATTATATTATTGCTATTATTGCTAATTAATAATAAATTTTAAAAAAAAAACAACAACACTATTTATAAACACGCAGTGGTGTATTCTTTAAACGTGTGTGCGGACGTGTTTTTATTTGAAGGTTTTCCATTTCAATGTAAGTTCAATATTGCATGGGTTTTTAGTGTACGCACAAGATCGCTGGCACTCTCTAGTGCTTGCATCATACTATTGGGCATCTTGGGCAAGTATCGTTTATCATAAACCTTGGTTTCGTACCAAGCCTTGTCAGTAAAATTGTGTGGAAGACCATCGAATAAATTCGCGGGGTACTGCAGACTTCAATGGTCTCGTGTTGCCTCGCTCTTCGATCTAAGGGCTGCATATGTTAAATAGTTTTCCGTATGCGTTAATTTAACGAGTATGCCATTTTGGTTTGTCTGGTTATAGAGTTTAGTTCTTTTGGTGGTGTGTTTTGTCGTTTTGGACAAGCTTTGGGAAACAAATCCTGTCTCTTCTTTATAAAAAAACCAATCGAGCATCAGCTTAGAAACCTGGGTTTAGTATATCATGCTTTTCTGCAGGATAGAAAGACTGCATGCAGAAATAATGTTTTGCAGAACCAATAACTGAGCATTCAATACATGTTAATTAATAGAAGTATATAAGTGGAGGCGCGTGGCTTAGTGGTTAGGGTGTCAGCATCATGATCGTAAGATAGTGGTTTCGATTCCTGGACCGGGCGACGCGTTGTGTTCTTGAGCAAAATACTTCATTTCACGTTGCTCCAATCCACTCAGCTGGCAAAAATGAGTATCGCTGCGCTGGACTGGCGTCCCGTCCAGCTGGGGAACACATACGCCATAGAAACCGGGAAACTGGGCCCATGAGCCTGGCTAGGCTTTTAAAAATGGCGCATTTATTTTTATTTTGATATATGTATATACACTTGTGTACGTCTATATATGAACTTATATGTGTACATGTATGTATACATGTATGCACATCTGAATACATGTATGCATATATGGACAATACAATTCGAAAATAGTTAACATAAGAATACGTACGGTGTACTGAATGAAAATATATGTTTCATAGTCATCTGTTAAATATCAGATGTCTACTCGAGATTATTTATATTTTTAGAGTTTAAACATTGTGGTTTGAGAGCTTTCTTTTATTTTTACGTAGATTTTGCGACTGGCAGCAGCAAATAAAATAAAGGAAACGAGGAAGGGAGGCAGGAACAAAGCAAGGATTTGATAACAAACAAAGACCACAAATAGCTCAGTATGTAGTGTACTGTTCTTTATTATCAGTTAAGGCGAGACATGGTGACTATCTGAATATAGTTCCGTGTTGGACATTGATGAATAGTTTACCAGAACTGCGAATAAGAATTTTGCATCAGCTCTTCATATGGTTAAAATATTCTCCTTCTCACTCTCTCTCTCTCTCCCTTCTCTCTCTCTCTCTCTCTCTCTATTTTCACTCTCCGAGCTTCTTCTATAACTTCTCTTCCTCACCACAACACATATACAGCCTATCTCTCCTATACCTTGTCTCACACATATACCTTGACATCTCTCACACATACAAGCTACCTTCACGCTCTTTGCTTTGTCTCTCTCTCTCTCTCTCTCTCTCTCTCTCTCTCTCTTCTCTCTTACTCTCTCTCTCTCTCCTCTCTCTCTCCTCTCTCTCTCTCGTCTCTCTCTCTCTCTCTCTCTCTCTGTGTACAAAGCAGTTTCTGGTAGTCTCTTCTCTTTCTCTGTTTCCCAGTCATATTTTCCCTCTCACTATCTCACATTACAACACTACTGTCTATTCGCTATATCTTTCTCCCTCAAATACCTTTTCTTCTTTCTCTTTCTCCGTCTCTTTTCTCTTTCTTTCCCTTGTTACAATTCATTATCTCTCAAACACCAGCACTCTCTCCTTCCTTCCTCTTCTTTCTTCCTCTCACTTTCTATGTTTCATTCTCACCGTTTCTCCTACTTCTCTCTTTGGACAACAGTCTGTATAATTTCATCTATTCGTCTTTTCTTCCCAATTTCCCAACACGCCTCTATCTCACGCGCACGTACACTCAGACACTCACACACACAACACACACACACACACACATACACCACACCACACACACACACACACACAACACCACACACACACACCCACACACACCAACTATATCTCCTGAATAGTTAGTGGCTCCGAATATTCTGTTCCTCTCTGAAAAGAGTAATCCTATGATCCAAATCATTCCCTATATGGCCATCCACATCTTTTTCATTGAACATAAAAATTCAAAACTATATAATCCATGTG
>NW_021836394.1:0-2500 GCF_006345805.1 Octopus sinensis
TCCTGTCGGGGTCGATAAAATTAAGCACCAGTTACGCACTGGGGTCGATGTAATCGACTTAATACCTATGTCTGTCCTTGTTTGTCCCCTCTATGTTTAGCCCCTTGTGGGTAATAAAGAAATAGGTATTTCCTCTGCTGCTACGTTCTGAGTTCAAATTCCGCCGAGGTCGACTTTGCTTTTCATCCTTTCGGGGTCGATAAAATAAGTACCAGTTACACACTGGGGTCGATGTAATCGACTTAATCCGTTTGTCTGTCCTTGTTTGTCCCCACTGTGTTTAGCCCCTAATGGCAGTAAAAGAAATAATAAACACACTAATTCTATTTCACTGGAGTAGAGAGGGCAGCCATTGTTGAGGTTGTGAATAGCGGCGAAATGATTTTGACAAACTTAACTCATTGTTTGAGCGACCGGACGATTAATCAAATCATCGATTAGTTAATTAGTTACATAGTTAAGTAATTGACAAATAAAGAAGAAAGAAGTGAGGTAGTACCAGTGCTTGTGTCTATTATTGGCATAATTAACCTCCCGAAATGCAACAAAATATGTTTCACATCAAGATGCTTGCAAGACAAATACAAAAACTAAATAACTTTCAATTTTATTTTCCAAACAGAAAGAAAAAGGCTGATGATTACGTCCAGGGTCAGAATTGGCAATAATTCATAATCGACATCCCAGGTCTCCACGTTTGGACAAACACTTGGATTTTACAAAGGACTTCACCCTTGCAACTTACATCGCTGCTCATAATTCTTGGTGCCTTTCATTTCGCTAGTAAGCACCTAAACACTGGATGAAGACATTCCAAATCACCTCTGCATATATATGCAGTTGTAACGTTCGAGAAACTTTCCTCCTTGTGCCTGGATATTCCCATGTAGCTTGCGCGTTGTATTGCACCGTTGAAAAGGGCAACATTACTTTGATCTCCAGTCAACAGTTGACAATGGGGCAAGTCACACTGTGGTACCTATATGTTGACTATGGCCGCTTTAAAACATCCTGAACGTTGATGCCCTCAACGCTAACCATTTGAATTTACTCCACCTCCCCCTGGACAATAACCCCGCCCAAGGACAATGACTCCTGAGGACAACAGATGATGATTTAAAACGTCCTAATATATTGGAGAGGGGGTAATTAACCAAGGGTGGAATAATTGTCCTGGGGTAGTTGTCGTCGTAGGGGGTGGGAATTGTCCTGGGGTAGTTGTCGTCGTAGGGGGTGGGAATTGTCCTATGGGGGCGATAATTGTCCTGATACCGTTTGAGACATATACTCAATGTGAAGTAGATCATGTACTCCGGACTCTGAAGTTCAAGAGAAAATTCAAATGGTTAGCGTTGAGGGCACCACCGTTCGGGATGTTTTAAAGCGGCGTGGACATCTTGTTCGAATGAGTAAGACCAGAATTCCAAAGCAACTATTTTATGGAGAATTGTACAAAGGAAAGAAGAAAAGTTCAAAACACAGACACAGGTATAATGACTTTTCGTAAGATGAACTTGTGTTGTTTCTGTTGAGAACTAAGAAGAATTAGCTGTTGATGGAACAAAGTGGAGAAAGACACTCTTTGATAGTGTGGAATTTTTGGAGAGAGAAAGAATTCATCATGCGCCATATATAGAAATAATTCGAAAGAGGAAGCAAGCAACGTCAAAAGCTGCAGACAAAATTAGTGCGAAATACGGGGAAGAATCTGTGTTTCTGTCGCTGGTTTCAAGAGTCACTTGAAAAAGAATGATGAAAGGCAATTTGGCTTCAAGTACGCTTTGTATGGCAAAGGGATGAAGCTGAAAGATAGCACGAAGAGTCATTTACGAAGTCATACAAGGACAGAGGCTCAAGAAATTCCAAGACGTCATACTCGAGGGCGATGTGTACTAGTATGTACACACATACACACACACTACACAAACTACACACACGTACACACACTACACACACTACACACACGCACATAGATAGACAGACAGATGGATAGACAGACACACAGCTAGACAGACGGACGGACAGACATACAGGCAGACAGACAGATAGACAGATAGATAGATAGATAGATAGATAGATAGATAGATAGATAGATAGATAGATAGATAGATAGATAGATAGATAGATAGATAGATGAAGTAGATTTCAGTGTGACTGGTGGTGACCTGTATTATTTGAAAAAACGCGTCAGAAATAGAATGAAATTACCATGAAGAGTATGACACGCAACATTTCGGATTGAGTCAGTCTTCAAGATTAAAATAAAAAGCAGGAGAAAAGGAAAGACAACAGACTTTTCGCTCCTTCATGTTTGGATAACTGGCTGCAACTGATGGGGAACTGACGAAGAAGTAGTAAGAGAGGAAAACTAGGTGTGAGATGTAGAAAGAAAGAGAAATGAAATGAGGAAGAGAAGCGGGTGGTGGTGAGATGGAGGGAAAAATTGAAATCAGAAGTAAAAAGAAAAGACAGCTGAGATTACTGAACTAAGATAGGGTGG
>NW_021836394.1:7500-15000 GCF_006345805.1 Octopus sinensis
GTACCATGCAGAGGGACTGATCGTAGAACCATGTGGTTGGGAAGCAAATTTCTCAACCACATAGTCATTGTTGAACCTAATATGTGTGTGTTTACATTTGTTGTTAACTCGAGTATTGTGTCCCGCTATGTCACAAATCTAGCAGTTCATGAAGCCGAGATCTATATAATAAACACCAGATTGAGATATGTACTAAGGTCGTTACGATCAATTAAATTTTTGAAGGTGATACTCCATCTTGACGACAGTTGAAAGACTAAACCCAGTAAAATAACGTTTAAAGACTTAATGGCTTCAAATTTAAGATAATGGATTACTAACCACAAGATAATTAGTTCAAAACTTCGTACTGAACTTCCACTTTGTACGATAACACTATATGTACATCTCAGCCAACTTGACTTCCAACAATTAACAATTGTAATTTGAAGTCGAATGGCTAGAAGTAAGAAAGATGTCCAGATTTCTTTAAAGATTATTGTGCAAAACATTCTGAGAAAAAGGTTTGTACCACAACAAAGCACACACACACACACACTGAGGTGTCTCTATGGTAACTTGAGGTACCAAACTCTCCTAAAACACATACTTTCATCAAAAGAAAGACACAGATTTACAGTATTTCATGAAGAAACAAAAAGTATGCGATGGGTCTGTTACATCAGAGGCAACTCTGGGCTAAACAAAAGACAATCATACTTCACATTAAAAGATTATCTGCTAAATAGTATTAATCAAGTTGACGGTTTATCTTCGAAGTTTCATTCCCTGGTAAAACTCGATGTGTTTTAAACATTTTCTGATTATGCTCTATGTAAGACCTCAAAATTCTGCGACCCGACCTCGTTTTCGAGGTTACTTTTGTAGTAAAAAAGAGTTGGTAGCCGAACGAATAAATGTTTTTAATACCTCATACGTCAAAATCGACAACTCAGTTTTCAAATCCATAAGGAACATACGCGCGTGCACACACACACACACACACACACACACACACACACACACACACACACACACACAAACACAAATCTCTTTTATTATATAAGATATATATACACGGAGCAAATAATTCAGGAGAAAATATTTGCGAAGATATTATTGACTATGTTATTATCTAGAGAAACAATTAAAAATGATAATAACAGAATCGATAATATAGGCTGAGGAAAGTGAGTCTATAATTCCAGTCCAGAAACCGGTCCACGTGAGTCCAAATCCTTGAATATATGTTGAGAGATTGTCTCAGCCCGTTTGTCCGCAGATGGTAGATTTCTGTAGTTATCATCAGTTTTATCGGCGATTTAAATAAGAGTTTTGACTGTTATTTCCAGCAGGTAAAATACTTAGCATGTCTTTTGATCAATTATATATATATATATTATATATATATATATATATATATATATATATATATATATATATATATATATGTATGTATGTGTATATATACATGCATGCATGTACGCACACACATATACAGGCATACATAATGCTTATATTTGTATATTTGTGTGTGTGTGCGCGCGCATGTACACGTGTGCGTGTTAAATGGGTTACAGAGATAGAAGATTCAGAACTACTTCAGAATAAGAAGTCTAATCTGTTTTATAAAACCTACCTCACTCAAATAGTACGATCGGAATGATTTGAACTGCATACTCTAATGCCTTAAAGTAAGGAAATTTGGTTCCAAAGACTAAATGCCGCTGTCAGATGGCCGCTTAAGGAAAGATAGGATATTAAATATTTGTACAGTGTTATTGTTTCGTATAATTTTATTTGTTCTACTTATACTATCTTACATTTTCTGTATATTTGTATGTGTGTATATACACACACACACACACACACACACACACACACACACATATATATATATATATATATATATATATATATATATATATATATATATATATATATAGAAGATGAGAGATTTTGTGTTCAGGAGGCCCAAAAGGCAGGTATGGCTATGTAGGTGCTACGGAAAGACCGCTGTTAGACTCCCGATTCAATAGTAGTTGGAACTACAACTGTAACATCCACCATATATTTTTATTCTCATATTTTCCTTTATACTTCCTGTAACTCTCCCTTTCCAAAATACGTTCTTATATTGAACTCTACTATTATCTTCTTGTTAACTCTCTCGTATCGCCTCTGATGAGGGATATCTTTTGTATCCCTGAAACAGCTGTAAGACTACCTTTCTCTTTATAAATGTCTTAGAAATTTCACACTTCTTTGGCTTTGTTTTCTCATTTTATTTAACACACACACACCACACACACACAAACACACACACACACACACACACACACACACACACACACCACACATACACACACACACACATATGCAGTTGGGAGCGTATACACACAGATATATACATATACGTATCTAGTGGTGAAGCACATTGCATTTACAATCGTGACATCGTGGTTTCGATTCCCAGACCAGGTGAGGTGTTGTGTCATTGAGTAAAGCACTTCATTTTATAAGCTCCAGCCCTCTCTCTCCTTGCAACAGGATGACCTTTCGATCAGGCAGGAATGTTGGCCTGCTTGCCTTGCCAGTGGGGCGGCATCATTCGAAACTTAAAGCAAAAACGATGCAAAGGAGCATTGTGACCAGCGATATATAACAACTTCGGATAGTCTGGTTGATCACGTAATAAATACATACATATAATACATATAATACACACACACAAACATTTATATATGAATATAAACGGACACACTATATCGCCACCATCACCATCACAACCGGGACACAAGATATTATTGTATAAAATTAATTAATTCTGTGGTCTGTTACGTAAATGTTTTTCATACATTTATTGCGAAATTGAGATTATTGGAAATCTAAATTACATCTCGGTTATCAACAGAAATCCAGTTACACAAGTACGACACCCAATAAACATAAACTCAATGTGGACAGAATTTAATTTCCTTCAACTGCACAAATACATATTCACTACACACGTCAAGAGGACGCTTTTTGGTTAGGAAGACCGCATTGCAACTGCATCGAAGTTAAATAAGTAGATAGATAGATAGATAGATAGGAAGACAAGAAGATAGATAGATAGATAGATAGATAGATAGATAGATAGATAGATAGATAGATAAATAGATAGATAGATAGATAGATAGATAGATAAATAGATAGATAGATAGATAGATAGATAGATAGATAGATAGATAGATAGATAGATAGATAGATAGATAGATAGGAAGAGAGGAAGATAGATAGATAGATAGATAGAGAGAGAGAGAGAGAGAGAGAGAGAGAGAGAGAAATGCTTCTTTATTAGCCACACAGGGCTGCGCACAGACGGGGCAGATTACAAAACAGAGCTTTTCTTTTGGGGGGAGAGAAAAAAAATAAAAGGGTGGGGTAGGTTTTCGATCAAAAGGGATCGTAAAAGGAAAAAAAAGAAAGAAAAAAAGAAAAAGAAGCAAAAGAAGAAAAAAAGCGATCAATAGTGATCGTGTATCACAGTGTCATGATGTAAGGTGTAAAGGGGGAAGCAGATAAGGTTTATCCGTGGGAAGAAAAGCCTACGGAAAAGACCACGGTAACCTCGGTCAATATTGTTACATGTTACCACATTTGTTTGCAAGTAGGTAACCCTCTGTTTTAAGTTTCCGGGTTCATAGGATTATACTCAAGGTGGCTTCGTCATTCATACGTGCCATCCTTGCTACATTCACCCATCTTTTTTTTAAACATTTGCTAGACAAAACTTGCCTCTCTACTCTCACTTTCCTTTTCAAGTGGTACTTGAAGAAGTTGGTGAGAGATTGACTAGAGAGAAAAGTGTTTGTCTCCAAACCTTTCAGACGCGTCCACCAGATACATTCTTTCGCCATAGCCACAAGGATGATGAAAAAGCTCTTCCTTCCTGTTTGAAGGAAGTATGTGTGACAATATTGACGATAGACTCGGCTGATAAACCGACTCGTCCCACACGTGACAGCAGTTGTTCGACATAAGCCCACAGGTCGGAAATTGTTGGACACTGCACGAGTGCGTGCAGAACGTTTCGTCCGCTCTGACCGCATCTCGGGCAGGTCGGACCACGTGTTTCTCGAGCCGTGTCTGTAGAGCTTATGAGCCCTACGGGTAGCGCTTCTCGGTAGCACTGCCAGGCCAGGGATCTCTGGAAGTTGTCCAGGGCCCTGGCCCGAAAGTCGTCCTGACAGGCGAGTCAAGTATTCCTCGTCGACGTCAGATCGCGCCCCGAGCTCGTCGTCGTACCCCTCCCTCCACTAATCCCCTATAGAATGCTTGGGTTGTGTTGAAGTCACTCAAGGTCGACCCGGGACGGCATAGTTGCTTGAGAGCAACGCGACACACGCGGTGCCATTCGCCCTTTCTCGGCCTTTTTTCGATCCACGACTGCAGTTCGGTCATGGAGACGAGTTGCGGGAAAGCGTGCCTCACAAACGGCGACCACACCTGTTCACCGTCGTCTACGTAGAGCCTGAGATGTCGCAGTCTCAGCGCGTGTCTGCACATCATCAACCACGGCATGCCCAGTCCTCCTTTTAACGAGTGTTGACAGCAAATAGATCGCCTGACCATCGGGACGCATCCTTTCCACAAGAAGCGAAAGAGAATGCGTTCTAGTTTGGTGATGGTAGGGTCGGGACAAGGCACGACGGTCAGGCCGGTAGTAGATGACGGACGCGATGTACGTGTTCGCCACCTCCGCCCGACCTTTTAGGGACAGTTTCCTCTTGGCCCATTGCCTGGCGAGAGTGACCACCCTACTCGTTATCTATCGTCCATTTCTTCTCCATTTGGAGGTTCGGACCAAACCAGACCAGAGCACCAAACGACCCCGGCAACCGGACCGTCGGTCAGCGTCCCACGACGGAGGCGCTGTGGACGGCATGGGCTGCTTCTCCAGGTGCCGAGTCGCAAGCCCACTGATTTTTCCCGGTTGATTTTCGCTCCTGTCACCGCTTCGTAGTTTTTCAGTGTCTCGCCGACCTGCTCGATGTGCTCGTGGCTAGACACTATGACGGTAACGTCGTCCGCGTATGCAGACACGCTCGTCCCGCATCCCAATTCTCGCGGGATGCCCCTCAGAGTTGCCAGCTTCCGCAATAATGGTTCGAGAGTCAATACGTAGAGAAGCGACGAGAGGGGGGGCATCCCTGACGGACTGAACGTGCAATGTCGAAAGGTTTCGATAGATGTCCATTTACGCGAATTACCGAACGGATGCCTCTGTACAAAGCGGCTATCCAGCCGCGGAAGACGGGACCGAAACCAGCCGCTCTGAGGACAGCCTCCAAGTATCAATGGTCTACCCTATCGAAAGCTTTCGATTGATCCAAATTGATCAGCGCCCCACCCATGCCAGGTTCCTTAACTACCCTGTCTATGATGTAGCGCATCAGGTGGAGGTTGTCATAGATGCTCCGGCCTGGCACGGCGAACGTTTGCGCCTTGTCGACCAGTTTCTCGATGACAAGCGCTAACCTCTTGGCTAACACCTTGGCCAAAATTTTCAAGTCTGCATTAAGCAGAGTGATGGGCCTAAAGTTATCTATTACATTCCCCTTGTTTAGATCTTTCTTCAGCAGTGTTACGGCTCCTCGGTTCACAAAACCAGGAATGCTCCCGTTTTGCTGCCAGTTGCGGTAGATAGATAGATAGATAGATAGATAGATAGATAGATAGATAGATAGATAGATAGATAGATAGATAGATGGATAGATAGATAGATCAGAAATTGGCAACTAAAATTGAAAAATTGTGAAACCCTTTGTTTTTACATAGGGTATCGAATATTTTCTGACGTTCATTTCTGAGTTGATGGGAAGGATTTGAAGATTTGGTTGTTTTTTCTAGCAGATCGAGCATTTACGCAGAGGCTCCACTGTTGGTTCAGCAAAGAGAGGGTGACGATTGTGAAGTGTCGAGAGAGAGAGGGAGAGTAGAGGAGTGGGGAGTCTGCTGGAGTGTAGCGTGTGGAGTTTGAGAGTAGGTAGCGAAGTTGGAAGGATGTTTGAGTGGTGTATGTGGAGGGGGGTGGGATGTTGGATGCGGGTGGTGGATGAAGGTGTAAGGTGATGGTGGTGGAGGAGGAAGAGGAGGAGGGAAGGTGGGGAGGGGGAAATGTTAGGAAATTTTAATTAACTTCGGTATGACACGTGTCACTCCATACGTAATAAATGTGTTGCTTGCTTTCAACCATCACCATCACCATCATCACCACCATCACCACCCTCACCACCCTCACCACCCTCACCACCATCACCACCATCACCACCATTATCACACCTCACTACCATCATCCCCACCGCCACCACCATCGTCACCGTAAACACCATCAACCCATACGTCACCACCACCGCCACCATTACAACCACCACCACAACAACAACCACCCCACCACCACCATCACAGACACCCACCCACCAACAACAGCAGTAATAACCCTCATTTAATGATATAATTAATAAATTTTTAACTACATAGTAATTAACGTCAGGTGATGGTTGTTGGTTAGGGAGAAATGGCGCGTGAGTGGGATGGATGACGTAGAGGTGGAATGATGAGGGTACGGGTGGGTTGATAGGGGGGAGAGATGAAGAGAAGCATGTACCGGGTGGAATGAAAGGGGTAGAGAGAGAGAGAGGAGCGAGGGGAGTATGGAGGTGTAGAGGGTAGAGAGATGTGGGTGCAGGATGAAGTGATAAGGGTATATGTCTGTGTGGTAGGTATTCGGGGTGGAGTGATCAGGGTACTTCGTAATCTAGTCACTAACGATGTTATTGGTTACACAGAAACCAAAGGACTTTTAATTTACTTTCAAAAATACGTGTGCATAAGTGTGTGTTTGTGTGTGTTTATCTATCTGTCTGTCTGTCTGTCTGTCTGTCTTTCTGTCTGTCTGTCTTTCTGTCTGTCTGTCTGTCTCTCTCTCTCTCTCTCTGTCTCTCTCTGTCTGTCTTTCTCTGTCTGTCTGTCTGTCTCTCTCTCTCTCTCTCTCTCTCTCTCTCTCTGTATATATATATATATATATATATACTCTTTTATTTTTTACTTGCTTCAGTCATTTGACTGCGGCCATGCTGGAGCACCGCTTTTAATCGAGCAACTCGACCCCGGGACTTATTCTTTGTAAGCCCAGTAATTATACTATCGGTCTCTTTTGCCGAACCGCTAAGTGACGGGGACATAAACACACCAGCATCGGTTGTCAAGCAATGCTAGGGGGACAAACACAGACCACAAACATACCACACACATACACACACACACACACACCCACACACACCACACACATATATAGATATATATATATATATATATATATATATATATAATATATACGACGGGCTTCTTTCAGTTTCCGTATACCAAATCCACTCACAAGGCTTTGGTTGGCCCGAGGCTATAGTAGAAGACACTTGCCCAAGGTGCTACGCAGTGGGACTGAACCCGGAACCATGTGGTTGGTAAGCAATGCTT